>NC_046629.1:2532229-2598431 GCF_900324465.2 Anabas testudineus | reverse complement strand
TAAGAGACTTTTTCTTGTTACGGTAAAACTGTTTTACTACTTAATTCTTCAGACATTCAGACAATCTTATCCTGTAGAACCCTGCAATAAATCTCTGACAGCGTCCTTCAGCTGTTTCTACAAGATGTTGATGTTCACACGTCGATCCAGTTTCCATCCACGAACATTAAGAGTCGGTTCAACACGCTCTAGTCAAACACCAGCCTGTTGAAAAACAAACATGGAAATAGTGTGAGGGGACAAAGAAATGTGTCTTTGTGGCTCCGCTTGAGATTTACAGCCTGCCTTATAAACTGCAGGTGAGGGGGTTTGAAGTGAGCATATCAAGGTGAGAGGCTCTAACAAGAGACTTTACTGAGTGTATTGGGACTGAGAGTTCTGCTCCACATACAGAGTAAGTGAAGATATCTGAGGTTTTTATGGGATAATGTTACTACTGTTTTATTAATATGGTTTGTTTTACTCACAGACATGTTTCAGGATGTTGCAACCACAACATACTCACACCACTGAGTTTATCCAAAGTTGACCACAGTCTGAAGGAGAAGCAGTGTATTTAGTTGTGTATTGATGAGTTTCAGTCTGTCCGTAACTGCAGGCTGGACGTCACCACTGTAATAATAACTTGAAGTAATAACTGATTTAAGGTTGTGTGTGTGTGTGTGTGTTGAGGTTTCTGTCCATCTAACGTCTCTTACCTCACAACCTGGAACTGATCATGAGAGAGGAGGCGAGCGCTCACCGGAGAGGAGCGGTCCCGTTTTACAACCTGATCCTCAGCTGGGACTGAGGCAAATGGTCTTAAAGTGGCGACAATACTCCTGACGTGTGTGTGTGTGTGTGTGTGTGTGTGTGTGTGTGTCCAGACAGGCTTTTATCAAAAGTGGGTACATGGGTGGCGACACACAGCAGCTGACCGAAGGACATGACACAGAAGTCTGTTTAGGGAGGAGACAGGAATGTAGTGACCCACAGAGGAATGCCAGTCGGATGATCATAACGCTAATAAGGCCGGTGCTGTGTGTGGTGTGTTTGTGTTGTGTGTGTCGTTAGACGTGTGAAGTCGCACAGAAACTTTGCCACTGTGAATGAAAAAAAATGGACTTCAGATGTAAACCTTGTGCGACTGACCCTGAGCTCTGAGCTACAGCGGTGTCGGAAACATGTACTGGCCTTGTGTTATCTCTCCGTTTTGCAGGTGCAGCTAGGCTCAGGAGGCTCGGGGATATTCGGACCCCAAACACACAACACTGGCTCATTGTACCCAGAGGCGCTTTTCTCCTCCCTGATAGAGCCTGAAGGTCAAGAAAAAACCTACGTGAATGACTGATGTGCTCTTTCCTAACTGTGTATTTCCTGCATGCTGTGTTCCAGATGGTGCTGCTGGCTCGCTGCGAGGGCCACTGCAGCCACACGACCCGCTCTGACCCCCTCATCTCCTTCAGCTCCGTGCTCAAACAGCCCTTCAAGAGCACCTGCTCCTGCTGCCGACCGCACACCTCCAAGCTGAAGGCGGTGAGGCTGCGCTGCGCTGGCGGGCGCGCATTACGGCCACTTACAGATACATCCTAGCCTGCAACTGTGAGGAGTGCAGCTGAGCGAGGAGCAGCACCCTCCCAAACCCTCAAGACGCTCTGCATTTATGTGGCCGTTGGGCCTTAATCTGAAGCCGTCCAGAGAGTTTTGGTGATTATTGGATCAGAAAACCACCCCAGAGGACTCTCAAGATGCTTGTAGTTATCTTGGGAGTGACAGTTTGGAACATTCATACCACCCTCACTTAGGCCTTAAACTTGACCTGCAGGCCTTGGGACTCACACAGAACATACTATACCCTCTCTATTATGTGCATTCAATCAATACGAATCATACTCAGCACACATGGCTAAACTGCTGCTCCCACGGGCGGTTGGAGACCCTCCTCACTGCAGAGACCCACTGCACTCTGTAATTCATAACACACCACAGTAAGAAAGCTCATTACAAATATCTACACCAGCTTCAGCCAGCTCCATAAACCTCCACCATGCCCTTTGACAACAAAACAACATGGCTCGTTAAAAAGCAGCATGGCAAGAGACAAGGCTCGGTGAGAACGAGGAGACGTGGACCTATAGAGCAGCGCCTGCGCCGCGCTTATTCAGCCCATAACATTTTACACACTCCCTGCAGACTTTCATCTAGCTGTGTAAAACATGACGAATGATGACAGCAGAGCTCATCAGGTGAACTACTCAAAGAGAAAGTGCCAGACGGTGTAAAAGGAGCTCATGAGGATGAATCCAGCCTCTGGGAGGTGGTGTGGACTGTCGGTAGACTGTCGGCGTCATCAGTGTTCATTTGAAATGTAATCTATCATGTTTGAATCTTTGTGATCTTCCTGCCAACATCATTGAAACTGTAGCTTCTACTGGGCCGGATTTACAAAAGTGCTGCTTTTGCCGTGTACTGTTACTAAAAACCATCCAATGTTTTGTCTTGAAGGAAAAATGCAAACTGTGCTATGGTTGTTCTGCTTGTGTCTCTAAAGCCCGTGTAGCTTATCCTCACGGTCCATGATGAATACAGAGCTGCAGACTCCCTTTAATTCATTGTGTGTGTGCACCAGACTCAAACGTCACTCAGCTTGTTCCATTTGTGGCTTCTGCTATGATGCAAATTTCCTAAACCACTCAAACTTAGAATGCGGGAGGTTTTATGGAAGCAACAAACAACCAGAATGAAAGTTAGTGTTTAGAAATAACTATGAATTTTATTTAACCACTATTAAATCTGGACAGAATAAATTAATCTTGAAGAATAAACACCACAGATTTTCTAACACTCAACTATTTTCTTGGAAATCAATCTGTTTGACTTTAAATGTTTTGAGTTTCCTGTATTTGAAACTCCCTGAAGGCCACTTCGAGGAACTCAAACAAACATTCCTCAAATTCAGTTCAACTGTGAGAAATTACTTTATTTTCTGAGTGGTAAAAAACACAAATGTTGATGCCTTTCAAAGTAAAATCCATTTCAATGCAATCGTAGTAACTTCACACAGCTGTAGGAAAGTGAAGCATCGCTGCACAGGTTGATATCAAGTAGATCAAATAGAGAGTGGCAGACACTGTTTCCTGTGAATCACTTGTCCTTGTGATGAAACCTTCCTGCTGTATTCACACATGGGCTCAACCAGACTTTACTCGGGACCAGATGCTTCGAGCTCCTGCGTTCTGGCCTACAGCTCTTCCTGGTAGCGTCTGGATGACGTTAGCTGTTCAGCACTCACCTTTTCTTTGACAATGAAGAATTTCTTGTTCTTCTGCTCCCAAATGGCAGCGTCAACAAATCCACATCAAAAATACAAACATCTGTAAATAAACAGTGATTCAAACAGGTAGACGGTGATAAAGTCCTGTTTTCAGTGAAACACTGAGTTGGAAATTTGCTGGTGTACGATTTGAATAATTGATGATTGGAACAGAAGGAAAACGAACAGGCCCTCAGTCCTGAGTGTGAATAAAAGGTGTAAAAACCTTCAAGTTTCTGAAAATGTTTAACTAACTAACAACTCAGCAGCAGTTCAACAGTTATTTAAGTAAAACTGTAATTATGATGGCATTTCTTTGCTTCCCTAGTTTTTAGCCAAAACCTTTAGATGACAGAAAGTTGTTGATGAATCACGACCATCTTGTAACATTTATTGACACGGAGCCTGTTCTCTGCCAGCATGTGGTACAATAAAGCCTAAAATAATAAAAATCCTGCTGAGGTGTGCAAGATGCACGGAAGACAATGGGTCTCTGGGCACAGACGTAAAGTCCCTCTAGAAAGGATCAACACACCCAGACTGACACCGAACAATGCAGAAGCAGCCATTTCCTCTCCCTGCAGTTGCTTTGAATGTATTTCTCCTAGTTTTGTGCTTCGTCGTAGTAAAGTTGTGTCGTCCTGTAGCCTTCACGTCCTCATACTTCTCTTTGTCCTATAAGTCAACTTGTGGTTGTTTATTAAATAATTTGATTTACTTTCCAACAACAAACACTGATGGTTACGTCAGAGCTTCTAACCCAGGGGCCCCTGAATGCTCGGGCCCCCAGGCCTGTGCCCAGTTGGCCTGTTCAGTAATCCGTCCATGGCTCTGGGGGTGCTGCTGACCCTGTTCCTCCATGATGAGGAGGATAAAACCTGAATCTTCCTGTGTGGATCAATGAAGTATCATTAAAACTCTTTTCCAGAATGCGTGTGAAGGCGTGACAGTGCTCAGCAGACCTAACGGGCTCTTTATGGTCTTCATACGTACACGTACAACATGTGCACCCTGTACAGATGTCTTTGTTTGTTCTGAGCTGAAACTCTACCCTCCCCTGTGAAACGCTGCAATCTGCTGTTCTGTAGATGTTTCAATCCCGACTGCAGCTGACAGCGCGGCCGGCTGCTTCACACGTGAACCTAATAAAAATCGTTTTTCCCTGTGACTGTGGAGATTAATCTGCTGTCTCCTCTCACTGTGTCTCTGTTTTATCAGCACACACACACACACACACACACACACACGAGGCAGGGGGTATTAATGTGGGGAACCAGTGGGCCAAGATAACGGCTGTCCAGATGATGCTAACTGTGTCCTAGTAGAGAAGAAGACGACTCGATTGGTCAAACACAGTTTTTCATCTCAGCCACATGTGGGCGTCACATTTCTTCATCCTTGGTCCTAATCACAACCACCACAGTGTTTAAAGAGGCATTTTATTGCTCACTAACAAGACATTCACGTCTTTGTGTTTGGGTTTCCATTAGTGCCAGACCTTCACAGCCATGGAGTGGTATAGTAATTCACTGGTTCCACGCTCTAAGGACAGGTTCACAGTTTTTCGAATCAGGTTTAAACCATAATCAGGGGCCCACATGAGGAGAGGATAGAATCTACAGCGTGATCCAGGTGAATCCAGTCAACCTGACACTGCTTTTAAATAAATTGAATCTCTATCCTCACACTGCTGCTCAGGATGGAAAACGAAGCACAAAGATCTATTTAATGTGATTAACATTCAGCAGATCAGCACAAGAAACAAGTAAAGAAAGACAAAATATACAGTATACACAGAGAAACATTCACACACATTCAACTGCCAAACATTTTACCAATCTTCATCAATAACTTCACTAATCACCAACACACTCCTTACACACACACACACACACACACACACACATTCTCCAGAGCAGCCACATTTTTCCGCTCTTTATTAAAATAAATACTGAGACGTTGCCTTAAAACTTTTAGATGCTGGAATTAAACAATAGAAATTCCAGCGCGCTCAGGGGATGTCTGGATATTCATTTATTATCAAACGTCCATAAACAAATCCGCTTCCTCGGCCTCACTCATTCCATGATCTGCAGCAGGTGTGTGTTGTTACAGCTTCCTGTGGCTGTCGGTGGTCGGCTGACAATCCGTCATCTTAAACACACTGTACAGTTATCATACACAAAGCAGCGTTTCATCGTGACTTAGGACACAATGTTGTGATTATCGACGGTGTTTTGTAACGATCAAATCCTGGGGAACATGTCGCCACAGTTAGAATGTCACAGTATGAAAAAGTATCTGCACAGTGGAAAACAAAAACAGACTCTGTTTAAATGGTGTCAGCTTTCAGATTATCAGCAAGACGAGGTCTGTGAAGTACAAATCAAACTCAGTTCTCAAGAAAGTGCAAGAACCTGCCCAGAAAATGTTCCACTACAAGTAAAGTACAAGCTCTAAATGTTACTTAAAGTATTAAAATAAGTACTCCACTAAGAAAACAGTGCATTTCAAATCTTAAATGTAGAATCTTAGTCCACATTTCAGCACATAAAGGACATGTGGTGATGTAGTTAATACATGCTCTGTGTGCGGGTTGTTGTCTTTTAATTAACTTTCAGATTCTGTCTTGGTAGAACCTAAAATATCCAGTGATATTCTGTTAATACCTTTCAGGGAATTAGAATTACTTACAGATATAAGCAAATCATAAGAAGCTTTGGATAACCATTGATAACCATTGATAACCATTGAATGAACAAAATCAGATACATTAGATAAAAGAAAAACAGCATCTAATGCAGATTATTCAAAGTCAAAGTACCACACGTGCAGAATAACACAGACAGATTCTGGTGTAAACATAACTGATGTTGTATTTTCAGAAGAGCTGTGTTTTAAAAAAATGCATAAACAACATTTTAAATATACTTTTGTGCAGATTCGTACAGAAAAAGAAAAGAAAATCTTCAAGTGTTTCCAGCTTCACTTTACATTAATGCGGCAGTGGTGACATCTAGTGGTTTACAAGGACGATCATCTCTCTGGTCTCTGTACCTGGTTTGTTTCTCTCTTAAGATAAGATCCGATACTGAGGCCACCACAGTGTCATAAAAAGTCCTTAGCAGCTGTCTGGACAAACCAAAAGACCTCAGTCTCCTCAGCAGGTGAAGGCGACTCTGGCCCTTCTTGTACAGAGCGTCCGTGTTTCTAGACCAGTCCAGTTTATTGTTAAGGTGAACACCTAGGTATTTAAATGTGTCTAATGTGTCGGGGGGGGGGGGGCTTGGCCCAGGCTTGGTCACCTGTGACCTGGAGACCATTTCCAGCCTCACCATGGCCTGAGATGTGTTTTAGACCTCTCCACACATCACGGACGTTGTTCTGTTCCAGGCAATGCTCCAACTTGTTGCTGTAGCTGTCTTTGCACCTTCTGATTTTGTATTTTAAGTCCCTCTGTAATCTGTGCAGTTCCTCCTTGTCCTCCGAGAGAAAGGCCCTCTTCTCATTCAGTAGGGCCTTCAGCTCAGGAGTGACCCAGGGCTTATTGTTGGAGAAACACAGCTCTGTCTTTGTTGGCACTGTGTTTTCCACATAAAAATGTATGTAGTCCATGATGCAGTGTGTGAGACTGTCAATGTCCTCCCCATGTGGACTGCAGAGAACGTCCCAGTCTGTGGTGTTAAAACAGTCCTTTAGTTGCTCTCTTGCCTCCTCAGTCCAGATCTTCACCGTTTTAACCTGTGGTGTCTGCTGTTTCCCCACTGGAGTGTAAGCAGGGGAGAGATGAACCAGGTTGTGGTCAGAGCATCTTAAATGGGGGAGGGGGGCAGAAGTATATGCGTTGTTGACATTTGCATATAGAAAATCCACAGTTTTATTGTCCCTTGTGTGACAGTTTACATACTGGGTGAAGTTGGACAGGGTGGCGCCTCACCTTGTAGGTACAGGTGATTGGTGGGTGGGGCTGTCCAGTGGTGCTGACTGGGAACACCTGGTGGGAACACACTGCTTCTCGTTAAAACCTCTATTTGATTTATATTTTTTGGGTTTTTCACACCACTGTTCAACAACTTGCACCACTGACGCTACAGAACACCACATCTCATCTTTTTTATTCATGTTTTGGAAATAAATTTGTTTCTGTTGATGCTTTTTTAGTTTCTCTGTATTTGTCTCAACCATTTGAACATTGGTGTGAACTGTTTCAAGCTGCAAGTCACCGAATGAATCTCAGCTCTGTCGGGTCAGGAGCAGGGCTGGGAGCAGGTTGGGAATAGAAGACGATCTGACAGTGGGTAGAGGACTGATGAGAGGTTTTATGGGGAGAGGGGAACACAGATGGAGCCAATATGCAATTAATGACTGGGAGAGCAGGGAGAGAGGTGGCTGGTCGGGGGAGAGAGGAGGAAAACCCACAGTGCCGAGCTGAAACAGTGAAAGTTGTACATATAATGTGGTGCAAGACAACACTGAACCACTGAACTGTGTCCACACACTTCTTTTCTAATCGTGCTGAAGCATGGGAACAAACTTTAAACCAATCAAATTTCCTCATTTTGCTCTTACTCATGCATCGTTGCAAAAAAGAGGAAAGTCTAATACTTCATATCAACCAGATGTGGTAAGTGACACTACTGACCAACTGAAAACAGTCTTTGTACACAGAGCTTCCTGAGTTTTCTGCACACCTAGTTTTCAGGGAGAACTGTAGAAGATAACTCCAGAAGAGTTATTACAGGTTCACAGAAGCACAACATCAATCAGTTGAAATCCTATCACAAAATTCTTTATGTCAAGCAATCCAAAGACAGGTAGATGAAGACAGTCCATGGTCTTACACAGAAAGACAGTTCCAAACAAAAGAAGGAAAACCAACAGATCCTCTAGGCTCACATCAGGGTCTCGAGAAGGTCCAGGTCATACACAGGGAGGTCCAGAAAACAGAGCTGGGTAGAGCAAGGAGGGAAATAGGAACAAGCAGGTCCAGTACTGCGAGGAGGGAGAGCACAGGGGAGAAAAACATCAGGTTGGAATAGAACTCACAGTCCCAGAGGTTCCAGGTCAGGTAGAGTTAGCAACAAGAAAGCTGTCCAAGGATAAACGCTGGCTACTGTTCTCGGTCCATTTGAGACTATTTGACAAAATGGACCTGCTTATAAAGAGAGGGGGTGACACAGGTGGAGTTAACGAGTAAACAGGTAATAAGACAGGTAGGAGGACAAACAGGAAACCGACCAAATAAGGGAATGAGGGACAGACGGGGCTGGAGAGCTGGAATCCTGACACATAATAAATTAGGTGAATCTTTAAAATGTTTCCTATGAGGAAGTGAAGAGACTTGATCCAACTGTTATTAGTCAAGAGGCAGTTTACACCATGAGTGGGTTTCCAGTCCCACACAGGACTGATATAAAGAGACAGACAAACATTCACACTCACTCTCATTTCTCTTCAGCTTTTATTAACTACATCTACAAAGATGGGAGTAAGTATTATTTCATTTTTTATTCTGTGTATTTTCTGACTCCTCAGGTAGGTGATGAGTGTTGGGTCATATTTTAAAAGTGTAACTGTCCTCTGTATCTGTATTATTACTGACAGGTGTTAGTATCACACAACAACTGACTGTATCGTCTTCTTCTGTCCACAGGTTTTGACCCTAGAGAACGCGTCCTTTAACGTTGGAGAGACTCTGACTATTACTGGAGTTCCTAAATCAAATGCTAAACAGTAAGTGGTGATAATGTAAAACAATATTTCTGAACTGTTTCTGTAAAGTTTCAAACCCTCTGAGTCATCTTATCAGTTTGAAACATAATGAATAATTTAAAAATATAATGAATGTTTTTGTTTCTTTGTGCTTCAGGTTTACTGTGAATATCGGCTTCAGTGACAAAGACATAGCTCTGCATGTCAACCCTCGATTTCACTGCGGTGATCACGTGAAGAAAGTGGTCTTCAGCTCTCGCCAGGGAGGAAACTGGGGTGAAGAGCTCTGCGGCCAAAGCTTTCCCTTTGAAGAAGGAAAGGAGTTCGAGGTGTGTGTGTGTGTGTGTGTGTGTGTGTGTGTGTGTGTGTGTGTGTCTGTGTGTCATATTTATTCTGACCCTTCATGTGTGTCTACTGTTTTAAATCCACGTCTCATTCTTCTTCTTTTCTTTTAGTGACCTCTGTTGGAGAATGTGTGTCACTGTACCTCTGATAACTTGACCTTCATCATGTTACCACTAATTTATTAACTCATACAGATCTGTGAAAACTACATACATTTGTTTTTAATATATTTCCAGGTATTTATAATGATATGATTTTGTGTTATTACTCATTCTTCATTTATCTCTCTACAGATTTCCATTGAATTCAAGTCTGCTGAGTTCTTGGTGATTTTACCAGATGACTCTGTTTTCCGCTTCCATAATCACCTCGGTGCAGAGATCTACCCAATGATCTTTGTCAATGCAGATGTTCGCATCACAAGTTTTAAGATCAAGTAAACCTCCCAGGAATCAGTGAATTCAAATAAAGTCACATAATAATCACATATTGACCTGAATACATGTGATAGAAGACTCAGTGATTTACTAATACAATCAACTTTACACATGTGGAAAGGATTTGTTCATGTCTGATGGCTCATGATGTCCTCAAATGTGTGCTCAGCAATTTACCAATAAAATCAAGATTCACAAATGTGAAAAATCATTTTCTGTCTTCAGTTCTTTCTTCATAATGTTCAGAAAAATTTTAAAACAACTACAATAAACTGAAACAGATAACAAAATGTGTACCTCAGACTTTAAGTACGACTCAGAGTTCTACTAGCTTCAGAAGTTCTGATGACTCTGCAGTTGGAGGATGTATTCAGGGTAAAGATGTAGTCCCTAGTAGGTTTATGCCCTACCCTGGCTATCAGAATCTACACTGCTGAACCTGGCTGAGTACCTAAGATATCTATTCTGTGTTTTCTACTGAGTTTTAGGCACAGTGTGATTCAGTTACTCAGATTCAAGGTTCTCTGTGTTCATTAATCACCTGGTTCGATAAGGAGACTGGCAGTAGCAACTCTACACAGAGAGTGAAAAGACCTCCATCCCACTAGGAATCCACACATACACACTTATAAAAAAGGCAAAATGTTCTTCTTCTTCTTCTTAATGTTCAGAAAAGTTTTAAAACGACCACAAAAAACTGAAACAGATAACAAAATGTGTACCTCAGACTTTAAGTACTACTGATGAATTTCAGGAAATCCAGGTGTCCTGTCATCCCTCTCTCTATACAGGGAGGTGGAGGTTGTGTCCAAGTACAAATACCTGGAAGTGTACTTGGACATCAAACTGGACTAAGAACTCATCAGCACTGTACAAAAAGGCTCAGAGCCTGATATACTTTCTGAGGAGACTCAGGTCCTTCCACGCCTGCAGCACCATGTTGATGATGTTCTATGAGTCAGTGGTTCCAGTGTCATCTTCTATGCTGTGGTCTGCTGGGGCAGCAACATGAAGGTGCCAGACACCAACAGACTAAACAAACTGATCAGGAGGAGCTGGTTCTGTTCTGGGGGTGAAGCTGGACCCTCTACATGTTGTAGCTGAGAGGAGGATGCTGTACAAACACCTCTCAGTCCTGGACAATCCACCCACTGCACAGTGTTCAGCCAAAGACTGATCACATCATGTTCTCCACAGAGAACCAGAGGAGATCCTTTCTGCTTGCGACCATCAAACTGTAAAACTCCCCCCTCCTTGTCCCCTCCCTCTATAGAGAGGTGGTGGACTAACTCTCATCAGAATAATTATTTATGTTGTTTATATCTTGTCGTTCCTCCCTGGAATAAGTTCTCTGTAAGTTGAGTTTTGTCAACTGGACTTCCTTATTATAAGGTGGAATCAACAGGAATGGACGTGATCTCCTGAGCTACTGCAGATTATGACTATGTCGTCTTCAGGACACTATGTGACATCACATATTTGAGTGATTGGAGAAGAAATGAACACTGCAGAGAATGAGACTTTACACCAATCACAGCTTAAGACTAATTCAATTCAATTCAATTTTATTTGTATAGCGCTTTTAACAACTGACATTGTCACAAAGCAGCTTTACACAACCAAAGAACAGTACAAGTACATGAGAGGAACCAGACTCAACAGGGAACCCAGCCTTATATGGGTGATCACATGCTATGTGTTAGGCAGCAGGAAGTTCAGTATAATAGTTAATGTTTTTTAAGTTAATGTGGAGTCCAGTCAGGTATTGGAGGTCAGGTAGACTTGTAGGACATTCCAGTCTTGGACTATCGAGCGTTGAGTTGAGACCTCAGAGAAACAGCTGCCGAAGGCAGCCGAGGCCAAGACCGACTTCATGTTAGAGTGGAACCATCCCCAGTCACCACACGCATCCCACAGAGACCACACGGGGGATCTAAGCAACGAGATCTGTGACCAGAAGTGGGGCACCAGGACGAGTCAGACAGGTCCAGAGGGTAAAACATTTAGCTCGATAGAGAGACAGGAAGAGGAGAGATAACAGTTAGTTATGGTCACAGTCAGATAACATAGGAGGTGAATGTACATTTAGTGTAGAGTGCAGCAGGGACTCCGGCAGAAACTAATTATGACAGCCTAACTAAAAGGGTGGGCCAGAAGGAAACGCAGACATGAGGGCTCCCTGGGATGTAGAGCAACCGAACACTTCACTGTCAACAAACCTGATTGATCAGTCAGAGTGGGGAAGACAGCATCTAAACATACCAGTTCACCATAATGCTCTACGTCCATGAGTCCTTCCCAGATCTATTTACTCAAATGCTTGACTAAATAGGTAGGTTTTCAGCCTAGACTTAAACACTGAGACTGTGTCTGAGTCCCGAACGCCATTTGGAAGGCTATTCCATAACTTTGGGGCTTTGTAAGAAAAAGCTCTGCCCCCAGCTGTAGTTTTCATGATACCAGGTACTGACAGGCAGCCAGCATCCTCTGATCCAAGTAGGTGTGGTGGATCATAAGACACTAGCAGTTCACTTAGATACTGCGGCGCGAGACCATTTAATGCTTTAAATGTCAAAAGTGGTATTTTAAAATCAATGCAAGATTTCACAGGGAGCCAATGAAGTGTAGATAAGATAGGCGTGATGTGATCGTATCTTCTGGTTCTAGTGAGGACTCTCGCTGCTGCATTCTGAACTAACTGAAGCTTGTTTATGCACCTGGTTGAACAGCCAGACAGTAAGGCAGTACAGTAGTCCAACCTAGAGGTGATGAAAGCATGGACTAATTTTTTTTGCATCATTAAGTGACAAAATATTCCTCATCTTGGCAATATTTCTGGAGGTGAAAGAAAGCTGTCCTGGTGATATTATCTACATGAGCTTCAAATGAAAGACTGGAATCTAGAATCACACCAAGGTCTTTGACTGTTGCACTAGATGTAACAGAAAGGCCATCTAGAGTTACATTGTGATGTAAAATCTTGCTTCTAGCTGCAGATGATCCTATAACTAGTACTTCTGTCTTATCAGGATTAAGTAGAAGGAAGTTAATTAGTATCCAGTCTCTTATATCGTTTTGTCACGAGCCTAGGATCCGACTCCATTGCCAGAGACAACACAGGACAAGAGAAATGACATAAGGAAGTCGGGAACCTGCGGCCGAACAGAGCTGTCGTCAGGTGAGTATGGTGATCTAGGAGAGGAAACAGAGTTAAATTGAGTCTGGCTGGATCTTGGGTAATGTTAATCTTGGAGTTCTCACTGAAGTGCTGATGAGCTGTGGCCGAGAAGCAGGGAGGAGTGAACCAGAGAGAAGACTGTGAGGAGTTGTAGATTGCAGAATATGATGGAGCTTCCAAAATGGCCGACAGTAGAATGAAGCATGTGTTGACTGGTAGCAGAGGAGGAATGATATGGTCTGAAGAAAAGGCTAAGTGGCAAAAGCACAATGAGTTAGTGAACACAAAAAACTGTTGACAGGTTTCCAGAAAGCCGAGGTGTAGAGTAAGAGACAAATCCAGGGTCGTACATAAAAAGCTGTCCAAGCACTAATGTCCATAAGGCGAGAACCGAGGTCCAAACAACAATCCAGCTCAATACTGAGAGGTAATATAGAAAACAGAGATCCAAAAGGCTGATAACAATGTCAGGGGACGGTCCAGGTCATACACAAGGGAATCCAATTTAGGGACAGAACAGGGACAGAGGCAGAGGGGAGCAGGAACAGGTCAGGCAGAAAACACTCACGTTACCGAAGAGCAGAGCAGAGGCAGGTCAGAACAGAAGGCAGGTCCGGTTAGGGGGAAGTCAGACAGAGACAGGTCTCAGGTCAGGCAGGGTTCGTATCCAATAAGCTGTTACAATCTGGCCTGACGGACGGCGACGAACAAACAGGTAGGAACCAAAATGAGGTTTATTTAACAAAAGGCAGGGGACACAGGGAACTAACACAAACTAACAAAGTATCAAATGAAAAAGACCCGAAAACACGGTGAGTAAACACAAACAAAACCACAACCTGACATACAAAGTAACAACTTAAAACCCATGCATTAACATGGACAAAACTGACAAAATAGATGAACAAAGTAACAAACTAAATTCACTGCAGAAGGCAGGCCAGACGGGAACAAACAAACAAAGCTAACAGGACAAAGTAACAACAAAGACACACACTGCATAAACGCAGACCAAATAATTCAAACTTACAAACAAACAGAGGTTCCTGACGAACAAACAAACACATGAACTGACCAGAATGATACGGGGCAAACAAAACATGAGGAGCGTGAGAGCATGAATGAACATCAGGGTGAGTGATGTGTGAAAGTCAATGTGACAAACCAGCACCGAACTGAGGACTGAGGGGTGCTTTTAAAATGGAGGGAGTAACAGGTGCATTGAATTAGTCAATTAGTCCAGCAGTGAGTGGAGGGCGGAAAGTGGAGGAAGTCCATATATGGTGTGAGACAGGAGGGTGAGACCAGAACAAAACAAAACCAAAGCCACAGACAGGGACAGAGGGAGGAACTGTAACATAAGCAGTCTGAAGATAACGCTGGATAGTTTGGTTCTCAGGTTGACGTGAGACTATCCGGACTGACAGATCTGCTAATAAAGGGACAGGGCAAGCACAGGTGCAGACAATAGGCAATTAGCAGGTCACATGACAGAGGAGGGAGAAAACAAAAAAATCAGGGGCAGACAGACAGGAGGAGCTGGAATCATGACACCTTTACACATTGATCAACTTTATTAAGCTGTTTGATCTGGTTTTGATGAAACATATAACTGTGTGTCGTCAGCATAACAATGAAAGTTAATACCATGCTTATGGATTATGTTGCCCAGAGGAAGCATGTAGAGGGAAAAAAGCAGTGGGCCTAAAACGGAACCCTGTGGAAAACCAAACTCCACTGGAGAGCATGTGGAGTAATCGCCATTTAGATCTACATACTGATAACGATCAGTCAAATAGGACCTAAGCCAGGAGAGGGCCGTTCCCTTAATTCCTACAACATTTTCTACTCTGTGAAGGAGAATACGACTGTAGTCGAGTAGCACAAGCATAGAGACACTACCCTGATCAGAGGCCACTAGGGGGTCATTTACTACTTTAACAAGTGCTGTCTCTGTGCTGTGATGAGGCCTAAATCTTGACTGATAGAGCTGGTGTATCTTATATCTATGTAGATAGACTAGACCAGACTAATCACATGTTTTTTTCCACACACCTTTAAACACAACATTAGCTGTGTTCACTAGACTAGAGCACTACTGAAAATTAACTTTATCAATTGTTATCTTAAAATCTATAAAGCTTTATTAGATTAAATTATGTGAACTTGTTATATTTTCTTTTAAAATGTACACATTTTTATTTCAGTGTGATAAATATTACAGCCTCATGTAAACACCATATGGTTAACAGTAACCAACCAACCAGAAGAGGGCAACAGAAACTGAAATATCACAGACATGAAACCAGTCAGTACAAAATAACAAGTGCAGAGTCTCTGAGTTTGTAGATGTTCAGTGTGATTGAGCATTAACATCATTTACCAGAGTTTATGGTCGTTATTATCATATCAGTATCTGTCTTTAACATCAGGTCATTGCCCCAAACATAGTGAACATGTAACCCTCTCCCGGTGGAAAAGGAGCAAGAGAGTGACTGGCTCTTATCCCAGGTCTGAAGATTAGTCGGGCTAAGTAGTTTCTAGACAGCTTGGACCAGAAATCTGATGTGGTTGAAGTCTGCTTGCCACATATGTTCCAAAAAGATGCAGCACGTTTTCCCACATGCTGCAGTGTAGAATGAGTCCCACCACCTGCATCCTCACATATTTCACATCTCCTCCAGGTGCCTCTGTACTTCGTGCGTTCCCTGTTTCACAGAACTTTGAACTCCTCAGAGTCTCTGAAAGAGAGCTGTGAGACGTTGGTGTTCCTACAAACAGCTGTCATTGTCTGCAGCACAGTTTAACTGGTTCAGTTATACAAGAAGAGCACAGTGAGGTGTCAGTTACACTTTTCATTAATCACCTAACATTCAACATGAGGTCAACATATTTATCCATCTATTATCTGAACTACTTTTCCTGTTAAGGGATGTAGTGTGCTACAGCCAATCCCAGCAGTCATTAGATAAGAAGAGAGGTACACCCCGGACAGGGGGGACATCCAGAGACAAACATTCACACTCACATACACAGTTATGGACAGTTTAGAGTCACCAATTAACCTAAGTGCAATTTAATCAAATCAGTTGTAACAAAAAGAAAATTCCAACACACAGTACAGTGAAAAACCTGATGTTCAAACCACTAATCTAAGTCTGAACCTAACACTGCTGTGGTTCCACTGAGTGGCCTTCTTGTTCTTCTGTGCACAGACTGTGAAGGAACAGGTCTTTGGACTTTGGAGAGACCCTGACCATTACTGGAGGGGTACTGTAAAATAATATGGTGGTATTTTCTAAAACAGATCACAGTAAAAGTGAAACCACTCATCTCTTCTTGTTCTCCGTCCTTTTTAAATGGTATTAACAGTAGTAGAGTACTTGTGTATTCATCCAACAGATCTTATGCTGCTTGTGCAGGATGCTGTTCATTTGTCCAGGTTTTACATATTTTGTTGTCATCTTTTCTAAACCACTGATATTTTCATTAACATTTTATGATGAAGGGTGGTATTTGTTCTCATTTAATTCTTTAGTTGCACAACAGTTGACAGCTGAATAGATTCCAACTAATTTACAAGACCTCATTTAACTCCTTTTTATTTTTCTTTGTCTCTACTTGATTCATTTGTCCTGTAAAATGCACCGACTGGTTTGAACATGAGTTGAACATTGTTTTAATACCTTCATCACAGAAATAAAGACCAAGAGACACTACGTGCTAACTTTTCCTCATTAATTTGAGGCCATGAAGGATCCATTTTAAACATAATGAACCATTTTAAAGTTTAATAAATCTCTTGAGGTCTTTATGCCTCAGCTTTACAATAAAACACAACATCAGCATCAACATAGGGTCTTCAGTGAGTGTTCCACTAACTAACTAGGTGGAGGGATTATCCAGGACTGAGAGGAGTTTGGACAGCATCCTCCTCTCAGCTACAACATGTAGAGGGTCCAGCTCCAGATCTTTGAGTCTCTGAGTCTTTTTATATTTTCAGAATATTTCTTATTTTCTAAAATCCAAATAAACTCGACTGTTGTCCAAAGTTTGTTCTGTGACGTCCTGAACAAAAAGTCTTTTTTCCTCTTTGCTGTTCTGATTAATACTGATAAGGAGCCACACAGGTAACCTTATTTTTCTATAGTGTTTACCCCCAGTTTACAGTCGGAAACTCGATTGTACAGGTTCCCATGAGACACAGAGAGTAAACAATGTGGTAATATGAGAACTCAAAGAGATATTTGAGCTTTGCACCAACATGTTCCTGTTAACTCCTGTTAGGCCTCAGGCCTCATCCCTGTGTGTTTAGGCGTTTTTGTCTCCTCCTGCTGTTTCCTTGTTTTTCTCTTCCTCCACCTCCACTCATCCCACTGGACTCCTGATTAACTGATTCATTTCACCTGTGTTCCCCTTTTTGTTTTATAGGCTCCCCTCAGTGCTTTATTCCCTGCTGGTTTGTCATGTTGTGTTGTATTGCATGGTGCTCCTCAATCACTCTGGTTTGTCCGTCCCTCAAGTTGCTCCCCTTTTGTTTGTTGGTTTCTCTGGGACTCTTTTTGTTTGTTGGACTGTTTCCCCACGTTTTCCTTTTTACCTGCTACTTCAATGTTTTCAGTTGATACTATGTCCGTCTGTTTCTGGTTTTTGTTAGTCCTTATTTCACCGTGTTTTTGGGTCTTTTTGTTGCTACTTTTGTTCAGTGCTTGTTAGCTCCCCGTGTCCCTGCCTTTTGTTTAATAAATATATCCTCCTGCACTTTACTGTTTGGTCCCGTCAGTCCCGTTCCCTCACGAACTCCACCTCTTAAGTAAGCAGTTCTTACTTGTTGCATGTCAGTAATTAATTATCTACAAAACTGGATGTGTGAGTGTAAGAGGTGGAGTTAACAGGAACATGTTGGTGCAAATTCTCTGTAAGTTGAGTCTCTGCAAGACGGAAACTGGACTTTCTTCTTTTTAGGTGGAATTAACAGGAATCTGACATTTAAATATTCACAGATGTACCTGATAATTCAGTCCATCGTCTTTACCATCTTTTCTGTTAAGGGAGAGCTGAGACTTGTTGACTGTCATTGGTCCAGAGGCAGATTACTCCCTGGGTGGGTTTCCATTCTCACAAAGGACTGATAACAAACATTTACACTCACTTTCTTCAGTTTTTATAAACGACATCTGCAAACATGAGAGTAAGTATTATTTCATTTTTTATTCTGTGTATTTTCTGACTCCTCAGGTAGGTGATGAGTGTTGGGTCATATTTTAAAAGTCTAACTGTCCTCTGTATCTGTATTACTGACATTAGACAGACTAGAATATTTACAGGTGAATGTCTAAATAATTATTGGCTCCGTGACACCTGCAAATACAATATGTCAAAGATCTGACATTTGTGGTCATAAGAGGACAGAGTTACTGACAGGTGTTAGTATCACACAACAACTGACTGTATCGTCTTCTTCTGTCCACAGGCTTTGACCGTAATGGACGCCTACTTTAAAGTTGGAGAGACTCTGACTGTTACTGGAGTTCCTAAACCGAATGCTGCACAGTGAGTGGTGATAATGTAAAAAAATATTTCTGAACTGTTTCTGTAAAGTTTCAAACCCTCTGAGTCATCTTATCAGTTTGAAACATAATGAACAATTTTAAAATATAATGAATGTTTTTGTTTCTTTGTGCTGCAGCTTTAATGTCAATATCTGCCTCAGTGAGAAAGACATAGCTCTGCATGTCGACGCTCGATTTAACCAATTAAATGACATAAGAAAAGTGATCTTCACCTCTCGCCAGGGAGGCAACTGGGGTAAAAGTAACTACTGCCAAAGCTTTCCCTTTGAAGAAGGAAAGGAGTTCAAGGTGTGTGTGTGTGTGTGTGTGTGTTTGTGGGTGTTTGTGTGTGTGTGTGTGTGTGTCATATTTATTCTAACCCTTCATGTGTGTCTACTGTTTTAAATCCACGTCTCATTCTTCTTCTTTTCTTTTAGTGACCTCTGTTGGAGAATGTGTGTCACTGTACCTCTGATAACTTGACCTTCATCATCTCTTTCGGCTTTTCCCATCAGGGGTCGCCACAGTGAATCATCCTGTTCCACCTCACTCTATCATGAACATCTTCTACCCTAACACTAGCCAACCTCATGTCCTCTGTTAAGACATCCATATATCTCCTCCTTGGTCGTCCTCTTGCCCTCCTACCTGGCAGCTCCATCTCCAACATCCTTCTACCAATATACTCACTATCCCTCCTCTGAACATGTCCGAACCATCTCAGTCTGGCCTCTCTGACTTTGTCGGTAACACAGGCAACGTGAGCCGTCCCTCTGATGTACTCGTTCCTTATTCTGTCTAACCTGGTCACTCCTAAGGAGAACCTCAACATCTTCATCTCTGCTACCTCCATCTCAGCCTCTTGTCTCTTTCTCACTGCTACCGTCTCTAACCCATAGAGCAGAGCTGGTCTCACCACTGTCTTGTACACCTTTCCTTTGAGTCTTGCTGACACTCTTTTGTCACACAACACTCCTGACACTTTCCTCCACCCGCTCCAACCTGCCTGCACTCGTCTCTTCACCTCTTTTCCACACTCTCCATCACACTGAACTGTTGACCCCAAGTACTTAAACTCCTGCACCTTCTTCACTTCAGCCCCCTGTAACCTAACACTTCTACCTGGATCCCTCTCGTTCAGACACATGTATTCTGTCTTACTATGACTGACCTTCATGCCTCTTCTTTCTAGAGCAAACCTCCACCTCTCCAGCTGTTCCTCTACCTGCTCTCTACTCTCACTGCAGATCACAATGTCATCCGCAAACATCATTGTCCAGGGAGATTCCTGTCTGACCTCATCTGTCAGCCTGTCCATCAACATAGCAAACAAGAAGGGACTCAAAGCTGATCCTTGGTGTAGTCCCACCTCCACCTTGAACTCCTCTGTCTGACCTACAGCACATCTCACCACCGTCATACTTCTCTCATACATGTCCTGAACTACTCTGACGTACTTCTCTGCCACTCCCGACAACCTCATACAGTACCACAGCTCCTCCCTCGGCACCCTGTCATACGCCTTCTCTAAATCCACAAAGACACAATGCAGCTCCTTCTGACCATCTCTGTACTTTTCCATCAACATTCTCAAAGCAAAAACAGCATCAGTGGTGCTCTTACGGGGCATGAAACCATACTGCTGCTCACAAATCTCCACCTTCTTCCTAAGCCTGGCTTCCACTACTCTTTCCCACAGCTTCATTGTGTGGCTCATCAACTTTATTCCTCTGTAGTTGCTGCAGTTCTGCGTGTCACCCTTGTTCTTAAACTTGACCTTCATCATGTTACCACTAATTTATTAACTCATACAGATCTGTGAAAACTACATACATTTGTTTTTGATATATTTCCAGGTCTTTAGAATGATATGATTTTGTGTTATTACGTCTCTTGTTACTCATTCTTCATTTATCTCTCTACAGATTTCCATTGAATTCAAGTCTGCTGAGTTCTTGGTGATTTTACCAGATGACTCTGTTTTCCACTTCCATAATCACCTCGGTGCAGAGATCTACCCAATGATCTTTGTTGATGGAGATGTTCGCATCACAAGTTTTAAGATCAGTAAACCTCCCAGGAATCAGTGAATTCAAATAAAGTCACATAATAATCACATATTGACCTGAATACATGTGATAGAAGACTCAGTGATTTACTAATACAATCAACTTTACACATGTGGAAAGGATTTGTTCATGTCTGATGTCTCATGATGTCCACAAATGTGTGCTCAGCAATTTACCAATAAAATCAAGATTCACAAATGTGAAAAATCATTTTCTGTCTTCAGTTCTTTCTTCATAATGTTCAGAAAAGTTTAAAGACGACTACAATAAACTGAAACAGATAACAAAATGTGTACCTCAGACTTTAAGTACTACTCAGAGTTCTACTAGCTTCAGAAGTTCTGATGACTCTGCAGTTGGAGGATGTATTCAGGGTGAAGATGTAGTCCCTAGTAGGCTTATGCCCTACCCTGGCTATCAGAATCTACACTGCTGAACCTGGCTGAGTACCTAAGATATCTATTCTGTGTTTTCTACTGAGTTTTAGGCACAGTGTGATTCAGTTACTCAGATTCAAGGTTCTCTGTGTTCATTAATCACCTGGTTCGATAAGGAGACTGGCAGTAGCAACTCTACACAGAGAGTGAAAAGACCTCCATCCCACTAGGAATCCACACATACACACTTATAAAAAAGGCAAAAGGAATGTATTTATAAAATATAACATAAATAACAATGTGATAAAACAACAGAACTTCCTTTAGATCACTAACTAAAAATCAGATGTTCAGACAAAATGATAAGAAAATAATCAACACAACATTAAGAAATAAAATTGTTGTCAAGTCAACCCAAATATTCAGTTGTCAGTTCTTAATGTTCTTTTCTTATGTTCTTTGTTGAATGATTCCTTTAACGGTCTCACTGAGTTGCATTTGTTTGAGTATTCAACCAAAATTATATCCAAGATATCAAATGAAAAAAATAGTATGAAAAGGTGAATTTCCCTCGAAGAGAGTCTCCTTTACTTTGATTCCTACCACTGCCTTGGAGTGATGACCTTGGAGTCCTGATGAGAAGACTTCAGCTCCACGACAGCAGAAGAATCGTCCCTCAAAAAAAAAAACAACCAGGATAATCTGCTTAATTGATAAAAACGCCTGTCTGGGTTTTTGTTCTCTCGTCTCTTTCAATTCAGTTCCATTCAGTAACTCTTCTCACTGACAGCTCCGGCTCTATTGACTCTAGTACAGCACATGTCTAGTGAAGAATGTTCTACTTAACTTTTATAACTTTCAACTATGTTTTTTTCTACTCACACACCTGTCTGAGTTGTGTGGTCTGCTAGAGTCATGATGGGAGTGTAGAAACTTCATGTGTGCAGTAAAGAGAGCATCTAGCACTAACCTGTTCATGATGCGTTTAGGAACATTGTGTAATACAGAGCTCTAAATAATAACCTGGGTTACAGAGACATCAAAGAGTAGCAGGGGGTGGTGGACAGGTTTGTGTACTGGTGTGGGTTCAACTATCTTTAACTCAAACAAACACCGTATGGTTAACTGTAACCAACCAACCAACCAGAAGAGGGCAACAGAAACTGAAATATCACAGACATGAAACCAGTCAGTACAAAATAACAAGTGCAGAGTCTTTTGCATGCTCACATATTTCACACCTCCTCCAGGTGCCCCTGTACTCAAAGAACCTGCTCTCTGCTTCACTCTCTCTCTCACAACAGTTGATAGCTGAATAGATTCCAACTAATTTACATGAACTCATTTAACTCCTTTTTATTTTTCTTTGTCTCTACTTGATTCATTTCTCCTGTAAAATGCACCGACTGGTTTGAACATGAGGAACATTGTTTTAATACCTTCATCACAGACATAAAGACCAAGAGACACTACGTGCTAACTTTTCCTCAGTAATTTGAGGCTATGAAGGATCCATTTAAAACATAATGAACCATTTTAAAATGTAGTAAATGTTTTTATTTCTCTGTGCTTCAGTTTTACAGTGAATGTCAGAGTCAATGGAGTTCTCATGTACCTTCAATAAAACACAACATCAGCATCAACGTAGGCCTACTCAGAGACGAATG
Organism: Anabas testudineus; assembly: GCF_900324465.2. Lineage (NCBI taxonomy): Eukaryota > Metazoa > Chordata > Actinopteri > Anabantiformes > Anabantidae > Anabas > Anabas testudineus. The sequence continues at coordinate 2,575,802 of NC_046629.1, read as the reverse complement.
CAGAGTCTATGAGTTCCCGTCAGTATGTTCAATGTAAAAAGATCAAATTAATTTAGCTTGAAGCTTGAATGAGCATTAACATCCTTTATCAGAGTTTATGGTCGTTATTATGATTTCAGTATCTGTCTTTAGCATCAGGTCATTGCCCCAAACATAGTGAACATGTAACCCTCTCCCAGTGGAACAGGAGCAAGAGGGTGACTGGCTCTTATCCCAGGTCTGAAGGTTAGCTGGGCTAAGTAATTTGTGGACAGCTTGGACCAGGAATCTGATGTGGTTGAAGTCTGCTTGCCACATATGTTCCAAAGAGATGTTTAACTGCAGCATGTTTTCCCAGTTTATCCATTTCTTTGAGTCCCACCACCTGTATCCTCACATATTTCACACCTCCTCCAGGTGACCCTGTACTCAAAGAGCCTGTTCCCTCATTGGTGCTTCTGACACCTCCAGCTCTCTGCTTCACTCTCACTCTACTTCCTGTCTGTCTGGAGTCCACTGATGCTTCTTTTGGGTCACATGAGCCTCTGTACTTCGTGGGTTCCCTGGTTCACAGAACTTTGAACTCCTCAGAGTCTCTGAAAGAGAGCTGTGAGACGTTGGTGTTCCTACAAACAGCTGTCATTGTCTGCAGCACAGTTTAACTGGTTCAGTTATACAAGAAGAGCACAGTGAGGTGTCAGTTACACTTTTCATTTATCACCTAACATTCAACATGAGGTCAACATATTTATCCATCTATTATCTGAACTACTTTTCCTGTTAAGGGATGTAGTGTGCTACAGCCAATCCCAGCAGTCATTAGATAAGAAGAGAGGTACACCCCGGACAGGGGGGACATCCAGAGACAAACATTCCCACTCACATGCACAGTTATGGACAGTTTACAGTCACCAATTAACCTAAGTGCAATTTAATCAAATCAGATGTAACAAAAAGAAAATTCCAACACACAGTACAGTGAAAAACCTGATGTTCAAACCACAAATCTAAGTCTGAACCTAACACTGCTGTGGTTCCACTGAGTGGCCTTCTTGTTCTTCTGTGCACAGACTGTGAAGGAACAGGTCTTTGGACTTTGGAGAGACCCTGACCATTACTGGAGGGGTACTGTAAAATAATATGGTGGTATTTTCTAAAACAGATCACAGTAAAAGTGAAACCACTCATCTCTTCTTGTTCTCTGTCCTTTTTAAATGGTATTAACAGTAGTAGAGTACTTGTGTATTCATCTAACAGATCTTATGCTGCTTGTGCAGGATGCTGTTCATTTGTCCAGGTTTTACATATTTTGTTGTCATCTTTTCTAAACCACTGATATTTTCATTAACATTTTATGATGAAGGGTGGTATTTGTTCTCATTTAATTCTTTAGTTGCACAACATTTGACAGTTGAATAGATTCCAACTAATTTACATGAACTCATTTAACTCTTTTTTTATTTCTCTCTGTCTCTACTTGATTCATTTCTCCTGTAAAATGTACAGACTGGTTTGAACATGAGGAACATTGCTTACATACACTACAACACAGAAATAAAGACCAAGAGACACTACGTGCTAACTTCTCCTCAGTAATTTGAGGCTGTGAAGGATCCATTTTAAACATAATGAACCATTTTAAAATGTAGTAAATATCTTCATGTCTTTGTGCCTCAGTTTTACAGTGAATATCAGTACCAACGGAGTTCTCATGTATCTTCAATAAAACACAACATCAGCATCAATGTAGGGTCTTCAGTGACTGCTCCATTAAAACTGCTAGAAACCTGGGGGGTCACACTGATCATTAACTGAACACTACTGACCACATCTCATCAGTTTCAAGTTCTTGCAGATTTTCACTTTGTAACATTAGAAAGATCCAACCTCCCTGTTTGAATATACAAACCACCTCTTTGTACAGGTTGTGGTCATATCTCCTCTACACTATAATTCCCTGGCCTGGCCCATTATGCTCCTTTAAACCCCTCCACATGATCCAAAATGCAGCAGCAGCACGGTTCTGGTCAGGGGCCATCAGGAGTCGGGGTTGGTAGAAACACAAATGAAGAATAAGAACAAGTGGGGAGGGGGGGGGAACGTTGTTTTTCTTTTTCTTTTTAACTTTGATGGGCTGAATGTAACATTCATGCGTTTCAGCTGTCTCTTTTTCTAGATCATATTCTTTTCCACACATATGGCCAAAGCCATCGTCACATCTGTGTTTTTCCACAGCTTCAGATAACGCACTATAATAGAACGTTTTGCATTCAGGACAATATTTATGCAAATCACACTGACTAGTGTATTTCTCGGCTCTAGGTCGCCATTTTTTCTCTTTGTGCTTATTCACACAGTGGAGCAAATGACACGTACGGTGACAATCATGACATTTGATGTTTTGGATATGTGCTACACTCAGGATCCAGGCAGACCCCACAATGAATGGGGCATATATGGTGCTCTTCCGAACTGTAACCTGTATGACAAAATGTACAAAAGTACCTAACACCCTGAAAAATCCTGACATCTTTTATTCCATAATAATGACCTTGGAATAAGAACAAAAGCAGTGTTTTTGCATTTCTGGGGGTCTGAGTTTCAAATTTCAACAAAGGGCCGCTGCCATGGTTTCTGTAAAATACAACAATTTTACTTTGGATGACAGTTTAAAATTTTTAGATGTCTGAGAAGGAGACAGGGGTCTGCTCTGTTAGACAGGTTTTCTCCTGAATGATTTTAGCAAATTTCTCTACGTCATCCTCTGTGCAACTGGTGTTGAGAAGATGCACGAAGTTGATGGCAAAACACAGCTGATTGTCATTATTGTTGACAATATACAGACACAATATACAGACACAATATACAGACACAATATACAGATACTCCGCTTTTTTTGGAGGATCTCGCAGTTGAGGGTTTTGTCAGCAGGTCTTTGAATTGGGTGGTCAGGGGCGACATCTTCAGGATTTTGGTTGTCACTACGAGATGTTGAAGGATGTATACACCTGCTGGATGAAGGCTGATTACAACTAGTGGATGGAGCCGGATTAGAAACGCCTGATGAATTACAGCTACTTGTTGAAGGCTGGTTACCGCTGTTTGTTGAAACAATTGTTCCTCCTGTTTGTGGTGAAGGTTGTTGGCACGGTAGATTTTCAGGAGCGTTACTCTGGTCCTGTGCAATGTTTTGAATCTGATTGGAAATATTTAGTATTTGATTTATTGTTTCGTCATGATCGAATGGAGCAGGGGTGGGGGGTGTATCGGGTCTTGTGGGACTCTATGGAACACTTACATCAGTTCCGCGCTGCATTTGAAAGGATAAGCTTTTTATCTCATCTATCAGCGCCTGGTAATTTGGAGAATGGTTATCATCGTTGTTGGGATTCTGCTGAGACGCCATGTTTGCCATCTGGACCCCACATTTTTCCCATTTTTCCACACACCTTTCAACACCACATTAGCTGTGTTCACTGGACTGGAGCACTGCTGAAGATTAACTTTGTCAATTGTTGTCTTAAAATCTATAAAGCTTTATTAAATACACTTCTGTGAAGTTGCTGTATTTTCTTTAAAAAATAGAAAATTTTTCTTTCTAAAAATTAAAAATTACAGCCTCATGTAAACAACATATGGTTAACTGTAACTAACCAACCACAGATAACTTCATCATGTTACCACTAATTTATTAACTCATACAGATCTGTGAAAACTACATACATTTGTTTTTGATATATTTCCAAGTATTTATAATGATATGATTTTGTGTTATTACATCTCTTGTTACTTATTCTCCACTCATCTCTCCAGTACAGATTCAACTTTACTGAGTTCCATTTTCACATCTCATATGTTAAGATCAAGTAAACCTCCCAGGAATCAGTGAATAAAAAGTCACAGTAGAATCACAAATTGTCCTGTGCTTTAAAATTTACAATACATGTGATAGAGAACTCAGTGACCAAAGTTAACAGTCGGAAACTCGATTGTACAGGTTCCCAGGAGACACAGAGTAAACAATGTAGTAAAAGGATAACTCAAAGAGATATTTGAGCTTTATGTAGTTCTTACTTGTTGTAAGTTGGTCAATGATTAACTATAAAACTGGGTGTGTGTGAGTACAGGAGGTGGAATTAACAGGAACATTTTGGTGAAAGTTCTCTGGAAGTTCAGTCTTGGCAACTGGACTTCCTTCTTTTTAGGTGGAATTAACAGGAATCTGACATTCAAATACTCACAGATGTACCTGATAATTAAATCCATCATCTTTACCACCTTTCCTGTTAAAGGATTGCTGAGCCTTGTTGAGACAGTGACATAGCTCTGCATGTCAACACTTGATTTAACCACTATGATGACATAAGAAAAGTGGTCTTCAACTCTTGCCAGGGAGGAACCTGGGCTAAATGGAGCTACGGACAAAGCTTTCCCTTTGAAGAAGGAAAGGAGTTCAAGGTGTGTGTGTGTGTGTGTGTGTGTGTGTGTGTCATATTTATTCTGACCCTTCATGTGTGTCTACCGTTTTAAATCCACGTCTCATTCTTCTTCTTTTCTTTTTCTGACCTCTGTTGGAGAATGTGTGTCACTGTACCTCTGATAACTTGACCTTCATCATGTTACCACTAATTTATTAACTCATACAGATCTGTGAAAACTACAAACATTTGTTTTTGATATATTTACAGGTATTTATAATGATATGATTTTGTGTTATTACGTCTCTTGTTACTCATTCTTCATTTATCTCTCTACAGATTTCCATTGAATTCAAGTCTGCTGAGTTCTTGGTGATTTTACCAAATAACTCAGTTTTCCGCTTCTCTAATCGCCTCGGTGCAGAGATCTACCCAATGATCTTCGTTAATGCAGATGTTCGCATCACAAGTTTTAAGATCAAATAAACCTCCCAGGAATCAGTGAATTCAAATAAAGTCACATAATAATCACATATTGACCTGAATACATGTGATAGAAGACTCAGTGATTTACTAATACAATCAACTTTACACATGTGGAAAGGATTTGTTCATGTCTGATGTCTCATGATGTCCACAAATGTGTGCTCAGCAATTTACCAATAAAATCAAGATTCACAAATGTGAAAAATAATTTTCTGTCTTGAGTTCTTTCTTCATAATGTTCAGAAAAGTTTTAAGACGACTACAAAAAACTGAAACAGATAACAAAATGTGTACCTCAGACTTTAAGTACGACTCAGAGTTCTACTAGCTTCAGAAGTTCTGATGACTCTGCAGTTGGAGGATGTATTCAGGGTGAAGATGTAGTCCCTAGTAGGTTTATGCCCTACCCTGGCTATCAGAATCTACACTGCTGAACCTGGCTGAGTACCTTAGATATCTATTCTGTGTTTTCTACTGAGTTTTAGGCACAGTGTGATTCAGTTACTGAGATTCAAGGTTCTCTGTGTTCATTAATCACCTGGTTCGATAAGGAGACTGGCAGTAGCAACTCTACACAGAGAGTGAAAAGACCTCCATCCCACTAGGAATCCACACATACACACTTATAAAAAAGGCAAAAGCAATGTATTTATAAAATATAACATAAATAACAATTTAATAAAACAACAGAACTTCCTTTAGATCACTAACTAAGAATCAGATGTTCAGACAAAATGATAAGAAAATAATCAACACAACATTAAGAAATAAAATTGTTATTTTGAATGATTCCTTTAACACTGAGTTGCATTTGTTTCAGCATTCAACCAAAATTATATCCAAGATATCGAATGAAAAAAATAGTATGAAAAGGTGAATTTCCCTCGAAGAGAGTCTCCTTTACTTTGATTCCTACCACTGCCTTAGAGTGATGACCTTGGAGTCCTGATGAGAAGACTTCAGTGAGAGTACTTGTGTATTCATCTAACAGATCTTATGCTGCTTGTGCAAGATGCTGTTCATTTGTCCAGGTTTTACATATTTTGTTGTCATCTTTTCTAAACCACTGACATTTTCATTAACATTTTATGATGAAGGGTGGTATTTGTTCTCATTTGTTTCTGTAGCTACACAACATTTGACAGCTGAATAGATTCCAACTAATTTACATGAACTCATTTACCTCCTTTTTATTTTCCTTTGTCTCTACTTGATTCATTTCTCCTGTAAAATGCACCGACTGGTTTGAACATGAGGAACATTGTTTACATACCTAAAGTCTGGTTGAAGTCTGCTTGCCACATATGTTCCAAAAAGATGTTTAACTGCAGCATGTTTTCCCAGTTTATCCATTTCTTTGAGTCCCACCACCTGTATCCTCACATATTTCACATCTCCTCCAGGTGACCCTGTACTCAAAGAGCCTGTTCCATCATTGGTGCTTCACACCTCGAGCTCTCTGCTTCACTCTCACTCTACTTCCTGTCTGTCTGGAGTCCACTGATGCTTCTTTTGGGTCACATGAGCCTCTGTACTTCGTGGGTTCCCTGGTTCACAGAACTTTGAACTCCTCAGAGTCTCTGAAAGAGAGCTGTGAGACGTTGGTGTTCCTACAAACAGCTGTCATTGTCTGCAGCACAGTTTAACTGGTTCAGTTATACAAGAAGAGCACAGTGAGATGTCAGTAACACTTTTCATTTATCACCTAACATTCAACATGAGGTCAACATATTTATCCATCCATTATCTGAACTACTTTTCCTGTTAAGGGATGTAGTGTGCTACAGCCAATCCCAGCAGTCATTAGGTGAGAAGAGAGGTACACCCCGGACAGGGGGGACATCCAGAGACAAACATTCCCACTCACATACACAGTTATGGACAGTTTAGAGTCACCAATTAACCTAAGTGCAATTTAATCAAATCAGTTGTAACAAAAAGAAAATTCCAACACACAGTACAGTGAAAAACCTGATGTTCAAACCACAAATCTAAGTCTGAACCTAACACTGCTGTGGTTCCACTGAGTGGCCTTCTTGTTCTTCTGTGCACAGACTGTGAAGGAACAGGTCTTTGGACTTTGGAGAGACCCTGACCATTACTGGAGGGGTACTGTAAAATAATATGGTGGTATTTTCTAAAACATATCACAGTAAAAGTGAAACCACTCATCTCTTCTTGTTCTCCGTCCTTTTTAAATGGTATTAACAGTAGTAGAGTACTTGTGTATTCATCTAACAGATCTTATGCTGCTTGTGCAGGATGCTGTTCATTTGTCCAGGTTTTACATATTTTGTTGTCATCTTATCTAAACCACTGATATTTTCATGAACATTTTATGATGAAGGGTGGTATTTGTTCTCATTTAATTCTTTAGTTGCACAACAGTTGACAGCTGAATAGATTCCAACTAATTTACATGAACTCATTTCACTCCTTTTTATTTTCCTTTGTCTCTACTTGATTCATTTCTCCTGTAAAATGCACCGACTGGTTTGAACATGAGGACCATTGTTTTAATACCTTCATCACAGACATAAAGACCAAGAGACACTACGTGCTAACTTTTCCTCAGTAATTTGAGGCTATGAAGGATCCATTTTAAACATAATGAACCATTTTAAAATGTAGTAAATGTTTTTATTTCTCTGTGCTTCAGTTTTACAGTGAATGTCAGAGTCAATGGAGTTCTCATGTACAGTACCTTCAATAAAACACAACATCAGCATCAACGTAGGCCTACTCAGAGACGAATGCAGAGTCTATGAGTTCCCGTCAGTATGTTCAATGTAAAAAGATCAAATTAATTTAGCTTGAAGCTTGAATGAGCACCAACATCATTTACTGGAATTATTGGTCATTATTATCATATCAGTATCTGTCTTTAGCATCAGGTCGTTGCCCCAACCATAGTGAACATGTAACCCTCTCCCAGTGGAAAAGGAGTGTGAGTGTGATTGGCTCTTATCCCAGGTCTGAAGGTTAGCTGGGCTAAGTAATTTGTAGACAGCTTGGACCAGAAATCTGATGTGGTTGAAGTCTGCTTGCCACATATGTTCCAAAAAGATGTTTCACTGCAGCATGTTTTCCCAGTTTATCCATTTCTTTGAGTCCCACCACCTGTATCCTCACATGTTTCACACCTCCTCCAGGTGACCCTGTACTCAAAGAGCCTGTTCCCTCATTGGTGCTTCTGACACCTCCAGCTCTCTACTTCACTCTCACTCTACTTCCTGTCTGTCTGGAGTCCACTGATGCTTCTTTTGGGTCACATGAGCCTCTGTACTTCGTGGGTTCCCTGGTTCACAGAACTTTGAACTCCTCAGAGTCTCTGAACGAGAGCTGTGAGACGTTGGTGTTCCTACAAACAGCTGTCATTGTCTGCAGCACAGTTTAACTGGTTCAGTTATACAAGAAGAGCACAGTGAGATGTCAGTTACACTTTTCATTTATCACCTAACACTGCTTGTGGTTCCACTGAGTGGCCTTCTTGTTCTTCTGTGCACAGACTGTGAAGGAACAGGTCTTTGGACTTTGGAGAGACCCTGACCATTACTGGAGGGGTACTGTAAAATAATATGGTGGTATTTTCTAAAACAGATCACAGTAAAAGTGAAACCACTCATCTCTTCTTGTTCTCTGTCCTTTTTAAATGGTATTAACAGTAGTAGAGTACTTGTGTATTCATCTAACAGATCTTATGCTGCTTGTGCAGGATGCTGTTCATTTGTCCAGGTTTTACATATTTTGTTGTCATCTTTTCTAAACCACTGACATTTTTATTAACATTTTATGATGAAGGGTGGTATTTGTTCTCATTTAATTCTTTAGTTGCACAACATTTGACAGCTGAATAGATTCCAACTAATTTACATGAATATCTGTGGATGCAGGTGGTGGAACTCAAAGAAATGGATAAAATGGGAAAATGTGCTGCAGCGAAACATCTTTTTTGAACATTTCTGGCAAGCAGACTTCAATCACATCCGATTCCTGTTCCAAGCTGACTACATATTACTTAGCCCAGCTAACCTTCAGACCTGGCATAAGAGCCCTCTTGCTGTTGTTTTTGGATCATCTCCTTAGCAGCTGACCCAAAGCCTATGTCCACTATGTTTGGGGCAATGACCTGATGCTAAAGACAGATACTGATATGATAATAACGACCAGAAACTCTGATAAATTATGTTAGTGCTCATTCAAGCTTCAAGCTAAATTAATTTGATCTTTTTATATTGAACATACTGACGGGAACTCATAGACTTGTAGGCCGGAAGAAACACAAATAAAGAATGAGAACAGTGGAGAGTCGCTTGGAAAGATTATTGGGTGAGAGGGATTGTCCAGGACTGAGAGGAGTTTGTTCAGCATCCTCCTCTCAACTACAACATGTAGAGGGTCCAGCTCCACCCCAGAACAGAACCAGCTCCTCCTGATCAGTTTGTTTAGTCTGTTAGTGTCTGACACCTTCATGTTGTGGCCCCAGCAGACCACAGCATAGAAGATGACACTGGAACCACAGACTCATAGAACATCACATGATGCTGCAGACGTTGAAGGACCTGAGTCTCCTCAGAAAGGTCATCTCTGAGCGTTTTGTGTTTTCAGAATATTTCTTATTTTCTAAAGTCCAAACAAACTCTCCTGTTGTCCAAAGTTTGTTCTGTGATCTACTGAACAAAAAGTCTATTTGCCTCTTTGCCGTTCTGATCAATACTGATAAGGAGCCACACAGGTAACCTTATTTTTCTATAGTGTTTACCCCAAAGTTTACAGTCAGAAACTCGATTGTACAGGTTCCCATGAGACACAGAGTAAACAATGTGGTGATATGAGAACTCAATAAGACATTTGAGCTTCATGTAGTTGTTATTTGTTGCATGTCAGTAATTAATTATCTTCAAAACTGGATGTGTGTGAGCGCAGGAGGTGGAATTAACAGGAACATGTTGGTAAAAGTTCTCTGGAAATTGAGTCTCAGCAACTGGACGTAGAATTAACAGTAATCTGACATTCAAATATTCACAGATGTACCTGATAAATTCAATCCATCATCTTCACCACCTTTCCTGTTTAGGAAGTGCTGAGACTTGTTGACTGTCATTGGTCCAGAGGCAGGTTACTCCCTGAGTTAGTTTCCACAGGACTGATATAAAGAGACAGACAAACATTCACACTCACTCTCATTTCTCTTCAGCTTTTATTAACGACATCTGCAAAGATGAGAGTAAGTATTATTTCATTTTTTATTCTGTGTATTTTCTGACTCCTCAGGTAGGTGATGAGTGTTGGGTCATATTTTAAAAGTGTAACTGTCCTCTGTATCTGTATTACTGACATTAGACAGACTAGAATATTTACAGGTGAATGTCTAAATAATTATTGGCTCCCTGACACCTGCAAATACAATATGTCAAAGATCTGACATTTGTGGTCATAAGAGGACGGAGTTACTGACAGGTGTTAGTATCACACAACAACTGACTGTATCGTCTTCTTCTGTCCACAGGCTTTGACCCTAATGGACGCGTCCTTTAACGTTGGAGAGACTCTGACTGTTACTGGAGTTCCTAAATCGAATGCTGCACGGTAAGATGTGATAATGTAAAACAATATTTCTGAACTGTTTCTGTAAAGTTTCAAACCCTCTGAGTCATCTTATCAGTTTTAAACATAATGAATAATTTTAAAATATGATGAATGTTTTTATTTCTTTGTGCTTCAGGTTTAATGTGAATATCGGCTCCAGTGACAGAGACATAGCTCTGCATGTCGACCCTCGATTTAACCACTGTGATGACATAAGAAAAGTGGTCTTCAACTCTTGCCAGGGAGGAACCTGGGGTAAATGGAGCTACGGACAAAGCTTTCCCTTTGAAGAAGGAAAGGAGTTCGAGGTGTGTGTGTGTGTGTGTGTCTGTGTGTGTGTGTGTGTGTGTGTGTCATATTTATTCTGACCCTTCATGTGTGTCTACTGTTTTAAATCCACGTCTCATTCTTCTTCTTTTCTTTTAGTGACCTCTGTTGGAGAATGTGTGTCACTGTACCTCTGATAACTTGACCTTCATCATGTTACCACTAATTTATTAACTCATACAGATCTGTGAAAACTACATACATTTGTTTTTGATATATTTACAGGTATTTATAATGATATGATTTTGTGTTATTACGTCTCTTGTTACTCATTCTTCATTTATCTCTCTACAGATTTCCATTGAATTCAAGTCTGCTGAGTTCTTGGTGATTTTACCAGATAACACTGTTTTCCGCTTCCCTAATCGCCTCGGTGCAGAGATCTACCCAATGATCTTTGTTGATGATGATGTTCGCATCACAAGTTTTAAGATCAAGTAAACCTCCCAGGAATCAGTGAATTCAAATAAAGTCACATAATAATCACATATTGACCTGAATACATGTGATAGAAGACTCAGTGATTTACTAATACAATCAACTTTACACATGTGGAAAGGATTTGTTCATGTCTGATGTCTCATGATGTCCACAAATGTGTGCTCAGCAATTTACCAATAAAATCAAGATTCACAAATGTGAAAAATCATTTTCTGTCTTGAGTTCTTTCTTCATAATGTTCAGAAAAGTTTTAAGACGACTACAACAAACTGAAACAGATAACAAAATGTGTACCTCAGACTTTAAGTACTACTCAGAGTTCTACTAGCTTCAGAAGTTCTGATGACTCTGCAGTTGGAGGATGTATTCAGGGTGGAGACATCCAGACATGGAGTGATTGGAGAAGAAATGAACACTGCAGAGAATGAGACTTTACACCAATCACAGTTTAAGACTAATCACATGTGGTATAGCATTTTCCATTTTTCCACACACCTTTCAACACCACATTAGCTATGTTCACTGGACTGGAGCACTGCTGAAATTTTACTTTATCAATTATTATGTTAAAATCTATAAAGCTTTATTAAATACACTTCTTTGGAGTTGGTGTAATTTCCATTAAAATATACACATTTTTCTTTCAACATGATAAATATTACAGCCTCATGTAAACACCATGTGGTTAACTGTAACCATCCAGAAGAGGGCAACAGAAACTGAAATTTTATAGACGTGAAACCAGTCAGTACAAAATAACAGAGTGCAGAGTCTCTGAGTTTCTAGATGTTCAATGTAAAAGATCTAATGAATTTAGCTTGAAGCTTAAATGTTCACTAACATCATTTACTGGTGTTTATGGTCGTTATTATCATATCAGTATGTCTGTCTTTAGCATCAGGTCATTGCCCCAAACATAGTGTACATGGGCTTTGGGGGAGCTGCTAAGGAGATGTTCCAAAAACCCTCTCCCAGTGGAACAAGGGCAAGACAATGACTCGATCTTTTCCCAGGTCTGAAGATTAGTCGGGCTGAGTAGTTTGTAAGTAGTTTGTAAGTAGTTTGTAAGTAGTTTGTAAGTAGTTTGTAAGTAGTTTGTAAGTAGTCCCACCACCTGTATCCTCACATATTTCACACCTCCTCCAGGTAACTCTGTACTCACAAGAGCTTCACTCTCACAATCAGAGAGCTTCACTCTCACAATCAGAGAGCTTCACTCTCACTCTACTTCCTGTCTGTCTGGAGTCCACTGATGCTTCTTTTGGGTCACATGAGCCTCTGTACTTCGTGGGTTCCCTGGTTCACAGAACTTTGAACTCCTCAGAGTCTCTGAAAGAGAGCTGTGAGACGTTGGTGTTCCTACAAACAGCTGTCATTGTCTGCAGCACAGTTTAACTGGTTCAGTTATACAAGAAGAGCACAGTGAGATGTCAGTTACACTTTTCATTTATCACCTAACATTCCTCATGTGTCTGTATGTCACTATTTGCAGCATCAATGTTAGAGTAAAAATGATTCACTCACTGATTTATAATTTTCTTATTACAATGTTACTTTACTCATAAGGCTAATTTCTTGTTACTTCTTGTCATTATGAAGGATACATGTGTTTGATGTTTAATCCTGTCAGCAACAGGAACATGTTATACTCTGCTGATGCTGCACTCTGCACACAGACACAAAGCAGGAAAGGTCAGAAAAAGGTCAGCAGTCTCAGAGTTGACCAGTTCTTGTTGCTATACACCTGTGAGCAGTGTTTTATCCTTGTATGGAGTTCTTTTCCTTGTAAAATGATCATCCTTTAACCATACCAGCCCACATCTGTAACTTCAGTGTGTGTCTCATTTGTAATAAAAAGCTGTCACAAAGGGGGGACGGACAGAGTCGGAGTTGGAAATTCCTGGGTGAAGCATTTATGATGCTAAGACCTCAGGCCGGCTCCCCTTGCAAGTAAAAAGGCCAAAGAGTGTCCTTGTTGTGCTTTATTGTGTTTGTCTTTCCACGTATGAAAAGTGTTGTGGTTATTGTGGACCCAACAATCAATACAAACATGAGGTCATGTCACACTGCTTGATGTATGATGAATGTTTTTGTTTCTTTGTGCTTCAGGTTTAATGTGAATATCGGCTTCAGTGACAGTGACATAGCTCTGCATGTCAAAAGTGCTCGTCACTGCTAGCCAGGGGGGCAACTGGGGTAAAAATAACTATGGCCAAAGCTTTCCCTTTGAAGAAGGGAAGGAGTTCGAGGTGTGTGTGTGTGTGTGTGTGTGTGTGTGTGTGTGTGTGTGTGTTTACCAGCATCCACGACCAAACCCCTCCAGATGATCCAAAATGCAGCAGCACGCCTCATTTTCAATCAACCTAAAAGGTCTCATGTCACACCGCTCTTCAGATCTTTGCACTGGCTTCCTGTGGCTGCAAGGATCAAGTTCAAAGCTCTGTCTCTTGCCTACAGAGTGGTCAACTCCACAGCTCCATCTTATCTCAATTCAATCGTTCAGGTCTACATCCCCTCCCATCCACTGCGCTCAACCAGGGAACGTCGTCTGGTGGTACCAGCACCACACAGTCGACACCAAGGAAAACTGTTTAGCTCAGTGATCCCACGATGGTGGAATGAGCTGCCTATCTCTGCACGCTCAGCCACCTCGCTAGCAATCTTTAAAAACCTGCTGAAAACAGAACTCTTCCGCATCTTCCTTTGCACTTAAAAAAAAAAAAGAAAAAAGAAAAAATTCTACCCTTTCTTTCTAACATCTCTTGAAACAGAAACACTTTTTTGATAGCACTTTGCTTTGATGTTGTTTCTCCTTGACTTAGATTTTGTTTGCTTGCCTTGTTCCTCACTTGTAAGTCGCTTTGGATAAAAGCGTCTGCTAAATGACTAAATGTAAAAATGTAAATGTAAATGTCATATTTATTCTGACCCTTCATGTGTGTCTACTGTTTTAAATCCACGTCTCATTCTTCTTCTTTTCTTTAGTGACCTCTGTTGGAGAATGTGTGTCACTGTACCTCTGATAACTTGACCTTCATCATGTTACCACTAATTTATTAACTCATACAGATCTGTGAAAACTACATACATTTGTTTTTAACATATTTCCAGGTATTTATAATGATATGATTTTGTGTTATTACGTCTCTTGTTATTTATTCTTCTCTTATCTCTCTGTACAGATGCCATTACATTCAACTTTACTGAGTTCAATGTTCACATGTCATACATCAAGATCAAGTAAACCTCCCAGGAATCAGTGAATAAAAAGTCACAGTATAATCACAAATTGACCTGTGCTTTTAAATTTAGAATACATGTGATAGAGAACTTAGTGATTTGCATGTCTGATGTCTCATGATGTCCACAGAAGTGGGTTAAAGAATGTACCAATAAAATCAAGATTTACTGATGTGAAAAAACTATTTTCTGTCTTCAGTTCTTTAAGTCTGTTGTTTAAACATTTACTCTCTGTGGATCACAGAGCTGCAACATTGAAGGGGGTTTTAAGACAACTACTGTGGATCTAGTGTTTTACTTAAGATCAGTAAAACAAAGGAGCTGGTGATGGAGTCCTGTCACCTGTCTCTCTATACAGGGGGAGGAGGTTTATCTCAGTACAAATACCTGGGAGTGTACTTCAGACAGATGAATAGATTCCAACTAATGTACCTGTTCTTCTTTAACTCCTTATAGTTTCTCTGTATCTCTACTTGCTTCATTTCTCCTGTAAAATGCACCAACTGGTTTGAACACGAGGAACATTCGTTACATACCTACAACACAGACATAAAGACAGAAAGATTTCCTCAGTAATTTGAGGCTATGAAGGATCCATTTTAAACACAATGATCCATTTTAAAAATGTAGTGCAGTCTCACTCGGAACAATACTCGATACTGTTACTCTGAAAAAGAAGCTAGTGAATCAGAGGAAGTTAGCTCCATGGTACAATTCACAAATCTGTAGGTTAAAGCAGAAATCACGTAAGCTGGAAAGGATATAGAAGAATAGTCTAATAGTGAATTAAAGTCAGTGTTGAGGCAGTTATCATCAACATCTACATGGATATTAAAGTCCCCCACTATAATGACTTTATCTGCACTAAGAACTAAATCAGATAGAAACTTTGAGAATTCAGTTAAAAACTGAAGGAGGACGGTACAAAATAACAAACAGGACTGATTCAGAGAGGCTAAGAGTGAGGCTCTCAAATGAATTCAAACTATGTTTAGTTCTGGGGTTGATCAATAAACTTCAGTAGAAGATTTCTGCTACTCCTCCACCCCGACCTGTGCTTCTAGGAACATGATAATTAAGTAAAGTACAAGTACTTGACCAGAAAAATGTTCCACTACAAGTAGAAGTACCCTTCCTGTTTTCTACTAAATAAAAGCTTTAAGCTCTAAATGTTCCTTAAAGTATTTGTTAAAAAAGGCCAGTGCCACTATTCTGCCCCCCCTCTATTAATGGTATGTTCACATCAGGTCATGGAGACAGTTTCCCTGAGTTCCAGCAAGTTAATCAAGTTCATTGTGACTGTTATTGTGCATCCATTGAACTGTAATTCAGTTATTATTATAGTTTGTTATGTACATTTTTGTTTCTGTTCCTGATTTTATGGTTTTTCGTTGTTCATTTCGTGACTGTTTCTGCTAAATAGGACTAATTAAGGGGAATTGATCGTTAACAGCCTGCACATCTTCGAAACTGTATTTTACAGCTCTTTAATCTGATAGATATATTCTGTATTTATCTTTGAGTGAAGTTGTTGTTTGTACTAATTCCAAGTATCATTAATTAATATGGTTGATTTAGTGGTTTAACAGACTGACATTTGCTTTAACTGAACAATTTAGTAGAAAGAGTTGTTGTGATGTGAGGGCTCCATCTTGTAGCAGTGAAATGTGAACATGTGAACAGTAAATTCAGTCATACTCAAAGTTAGGAGAAAACATCTTGATAACAAGTGGTGTTTGTTCTGCTTATAGTTGATTTTCTATTTTGTATTTCTTTCAGAAACCACAGACACAAACACGTGAACATGATTTAAATGAGGAATACTTGAATAAAGTTTTCTAAAGGATCTAACAGTCACTTCAGTTGTGGGCTGTAAAGCATCTGAACCTAAATACTTACAAGCTGTCTTCAGCCATCTCCATTTTTTAAGTATTAAAATAAGTACTCCACTAAGAAAACTGTGTATTTAAAACCTTAAATGTAGAATCTTAGTCCACATTTCAGCTCATAAAGGACATGTGGTGATGTAGTTAATACATGCTCTGTGTGGGTTGTTGTCTTTTAATGAACTTTCAGATTCTGTCTTGGTAAAACCTAAAATATCCAGTGATAGTTCTGTTAATACCTTTCAGGAAATTAGAATTATTTACAGCTATAAACAAAGCATAAGAAGCTTTGGATAACCATTGATAACCATTGATAACCATTGATAACCATTGAATGAACAAAATCAGATACATTAGATAAAAGAAAAACAGCATCTAATGCAGATTAATTAAAGTCAAAGTACCACACGTGCAGAATAACACAGACAGATTCTGGTGTAAACATAACTGATGTTGCATTTTCAGAAGAGCTGTGTTTAAAAAATGCATAAAAAACAATTTAAATTAAATTTTGTGCAGATTCGTACAGAAAAAGAAAAGAAAATCTTCAAGTGTTTCCAGCTTCACTTTACATTAATGCAGCAGTGGTGACATCTAGTGGTTTACAAGGACGATCATCTCTCTGTTCTACTTTGGTTGTAAAATGGGGAATAAAACGATTGCACTGCTCCTCTTTGTGATTTTGTTAGTCTAATAGTTCACTGATTCATCTACTGAGGTGAATTGTGGGACAACGGACAGATTTGTAACATCAGCATTTCATCTGGAGGATTAATGTTTTATTTCAGTGTTGTGGTTTGGAATTAGATGAAGGATTGAAATGATCGAAATGGTTTTATGGTCAGAGACGATCAGGTTGTACACTTGGAGACTGGAGATAAGAAGGGTCAGTACTGACTACTGTGTATTCAAAGGTAGATAGTTTAGGAAGAGGGAGAGGTTTCAGAGTGTCAGATCAGCACGCTGGTGTAAGACTGGACCCCCGTCACAACCACTGGTGGGGGTCCAGTCTTGTCCTCCAGGAGGGCAGGACTTAAAGTGAGTAAGCCTCAGGTTTATTCCAGGTCTCAGACATGTGACATCAATCCTTTCTTTAAAATATGATTGTGGATTAAACCAGATTTATTAAATAGGAACTGAACATTAACAGTTTGATTTTAGTGTTTAATGTTACTTTTAGTCAGAGGACGAAGAAACACTGAGCTTCATTTCAGGATTTTAACGAGACAGAGACAAGAGATTCATCCTGACCTTGAACTGTTAATGTGACTCTGCAGAGACTGGATGGACGTGGGCAGATCAGCATCACACTATTCTGCACAGGCTGAACTAGTTGATCTGACAGAAGCATGTTAACAAGCA
This sequence comes from Anabas testudineus, assembly GCF_900324465.2. Taxonomy (NCBI): domain Eukaryota; kingdom Metazoa; phylum Chordata; class Actinopteri; order Anabantiformes; family Anabantidae; genus Anabas; species Anabas testudineus. The sequence continues at coordinate 2,558,074 of NC_046629.1, read as the reverse complement.
TCACAAGCTTGTCTTTGTCTTGTTTAATGTAATGCTGTTATCATCTTGTGTTAATCAGATGTCGCAGTAAAGAAAAGTGAAGTGATGGGTGTAAATCAACACCCCTCACTCAACAGAGGTGGAGGCAAAAAAAGGAAAATGTCTTTATTCATCTGGGTTTAAAGAAATCTTCTTCATCTTCCTCTTACTCTGTGAGAGAAAACATCTTTTTTTACTACAGTGTTAAACTGCTGTATGTTCCTGTATTTCAGCGGCTGGTTAGTTTAGTGGTGAGATCACTGCCTGGGGTTTGAATCCCAGCTGTGTCCTACCTCCAGTAGGGGTCCTTTGGCAATAACTCCTTACACTTCCTCTGCCCACCCTTGTAAGTCGCTTTGGATAAAAGCGTCTGCCTAATGACTAAATGTATAATTTTAAAATCTAACTGTGCTGTTCTGATGGGACTGAAACATGATTATTTGTCTATTATTGACCTTCTCAACATTAGGTCACTAATTTTAACCTACAGTACTGTGCAAAGGTCTTAGGCACCATTACTTTTTTATTTGGTTTGGCAGTGCTATTATAACTATAAAACTATTTATATCGTACTCACTTGATTAGAATACAGCTAATGACAAACATTAAATATTAATTCCTGTAAAGGAATCTGGAGAGGTCAAGGACAAAAACAGGAGTGGAAGATCTGATGAGAAGTTTCCTCTATGAGAGATCAGAAGTTCAGCAAGGACCAGGTTCAGCATCTGGCGGCTTCATGTGGATGCCAAGTTGGTCCTTCTGCAGCCTGAAGAAGCCGGACCAGAAATATTTATTTGTGGAAGGAGAGAAGCCAAGAAACCACTTTTTGTATTTCTAAGTTAAAAACAAAGAGAGAAATAAACACTGGTCATCGTTCATAAAAGAACAAAGCAAATGGTGCCTAAGACTTTTACACAGTACTGTAGGTCATTTAACATTTGTTAAATTCTAGTAATAAAACTATTATTTCTTACTTTTCTATGTCATCAACTTATTTCTTTAATAAAACCTTGTTAGATGAATTCTGAGGTCTGTCGCAGCTTGAACCTGTTTGTAATTTATTAACTCTTTCAGATCTGTGAAACTATATGAATTTGTTTCCAGGTATTTATCATGATATGAGTTTGTGATATTATGTCTCTTGTTACTATAGAAGAAATGTTATATTGTGACTTTTTAATGTTTGACCTGTTTCTTTTATATATGAAACTGGATGTGCAGAAAACTCAGGATGCTCTGTGTACAAAGACTGTTTGTCAGCTGTATCACTGACCACATCTGGTTGATATAATGTGAAAGCAACTTTCCTCTTTCTGCAACGATGCATGAGTAAGAGCGAAATGAGGAAATGTGATTGGTTGTCTGTTTTCATGATTCAGCACACAGAGAAAGAAGTGTGTGGACACAGAGGTTAAGAGGTTCAGAGTTGTCTTGCACCACATTATGTGTACAACGAATAAAGAACGACAGAGACAAACAGACTTTCCCTCATCATTTTTTGAATGAGGATCAGCACAAATTGAAATTTCCTCCACATTACTCATTGTTAGTTTTTCTCTGTGAGCTTTAGAATCAGCTCTACTGAGTTCCATGTTCACATCTCACATGTCAAGATCAAGTAAACCTCTCAGGAATCAGTGAATAAAAAGTCACAGTAGAATCACAAATTGACCTGTGATTTTAAATTTAGAATACATGTGAACAAAGACTTGATTTACATGTGTTATGTCTCATGATGTCCACAACAGTGGGTTCAAGAATGTACCAATAACATCAAGATTTAATGATAAAGATAAAAAGATAAACTTTATCGTCATTGCAATATCGTACAACGAGATCAAGGTGCCAACCAGTCTGTGCCATATATACAATGAAAGAAATAATAAAAAAACTGAATAAATAATCAGAGACAGAATAAAACACAAACACAAACAACCATCAAGTAAACAAAAGAACCTCACATTGTGCTGCAGACCAGCTCTCACTCCCACTAGTGAGCATACTGTCACAGTTACTGTACTAGTTCCTATAGTCCGTTCACATGTGAAAAATTAATTTTCTGTCTTCAGTTCTTTAACTATTTTGTTTAGTTGTTCACTATCTGTGGATCACAGAGCTGCAACAATGAAGAAAGGATCTCCTGTGGTTCTCTGTGGAGCACTTGATGTGATCAGGTGCTCCACAGACAATCCCTCCCAACCACTACACAGAACACTGTGCAGTGGGGGGAGGGATTGTCCAGGACTGAGGGGAGTTTGTTCAGCATCCTCCTCTCAGCTAAAACATGTAGAGGGTCCAGCTTCACCCCCAGAACAGAGCCAGCTCCTCCTGATCAGTTTGTTTAGTCTGTTAGTGTCTGACACCTTCATGTTGCTGCCCCAGCAGACCACAGCATACAAGATGACACTGGAACCACAGACTCATAGAACATCATCAGCTGGTGCTGCAGACGTTGAAGGACCTGAATCTCCTCAGACAGATCATCTCTGAGCCGTTTTGTGTTTTCACAATTTTTCTTATTTTCTAAAATCCAAATAAATTCGACTGTTGTCCAAAGTTTGTTCTGTGATCTCCTGAATGAAATTTTTTTTGCCTCTTTGCTGTTCTGATCAATACTGATAAGGAGCCACACAGGTAACCTTATTTTTCTATAGTGTTTACCCCCAGTTTACAGTCGGAAACTCGATTGTACAGGTTCCCATGAGACACAGGGAGTAAACAATGTGGTAATATGAGAACTCAAAGAGATATTTGAGCTTTATGTAGTTCTTACTTGTTGCACGTCAGTAATAAATTAACTACAGAACTGGATTTATGTGTACAGGAGGTGGAGTTAACAGAAACATGTTGGTAAAAGTTCTCTGGAAGTTGAGTCTTGACAACTGGACTTCCTTCTTTAAGTAGAATTAACAGGAATCTGACATTCAAATACACAGATTTACCTAATAAGATGAGTTAATCATTTTTCCTGTTAAGGAAGTGCTGAGCCTTGTTGACTGTCATTGGTCCAGAGGCAGGTTACTCCCTGAGTTAGTTTTCACAGGACTGATATAAAGAGACAGACAAACATTCACACTCACTCTCATTTCTCTTCAGCTTTTATTAACGACATCTGCAAACATGAGAGTAAGTATTATTTCATTTTTTATTCTGTGTATTTTCTGACTCCTCAGGTAGGTGATGAGTGTTGGGTCATATTTTAAAAGTCTAACTGTCCTCTGTATCTGTATTATTGACATTAGACAGACTAGAATATTTACAGGTTCATACCTATGGAACATGATGTGATAATACCTGTGAAGGTTCTCAGTCTTCCAGGTTGTTCAGTGGCAGCTGGACTTGATTTAGTTAAAGCAGGTTCAGTTATAAGAAATATTTGATTCCAAAAATGGTGAATGTCTAAATAATTATTGGCTCCCTGACACCTGCAAATACAATATGTCAAAGATCTGACATTTGTGGTCATAAAAGGACGGAGTTACTGACAGGTGTTAGTATCACACAACAACTGACTGTATCGTCTTCTTCTGTCCACAGGTTTTGACCCTAATGAACGCGTCCTTTAACGTTGGAGAGACTCTGACTATTACTGGAGTTCCTAAACCGAATGCTAAAAAGTAAGTGGTGATAATGTAAAACAATATTTCTGAACTGTTTCTGTAAAGTTTCAAACCCTCTGAGTCATCTTATCAGTTTGAAACCTAATGAATAATTTTAAAATATGATGAATGTTTTTGTTTCTTTATGCTACAGCTTTCATGTCAATATCGGCTCCAGTGACAGTGACATAGCTCTGCATGTCAACCCTCGATTTAACCACTGTGACGACATAAGAAAAGTGGTCTTCAACTCTTGCCAGGGAGGAACCTGGGGTGAACACAACTACATCCAAAGCTTTCCCTTTGAAGAAGGAAAGGAGTTCGAGGTGTGTGTGTGTGTGTGTGTGTGTGTGTGTGTGTGTGTGTGTGTGTGTGTGTGTGTGTGTGTGTGTGTGTGTGTCATATTTATTCTGACCCTTCATGTGTGTCTACTGTTTTAAATCCACGTCTCATTCTTCTTCTTTTCTTTTTCTGACCTCTGTTGGAGAATGTGTGTCACTGTACCTCTGATAACTTGACCTTCATCATGTTACCACTAATTTATTAACTCATACAGATCTGTGAAAACTACAAACATTTGTTTCTGATTTATTTCCAGGTATTTATAATGATATGATTTTGTGTTATTACGTCTCTTGTTACTCATTCTTCATTTATCTCTCTACAGATTTCCATTGAATTCAAGTCTGCTGAGTTCTTGGTGATTTTACCAGACGACTCTGTTTCCCGCTTCCCTAATCGCCTCGGTGCAGAGCTCTACCCAATGATCTTTGTTGATGATGATGTTCGCATCACAAGTTTTAAGATCAAGTAAACCTCCCAGGAATCAGTGAATTCAAATAAAGTCACATAAAAATCACATATTGACCTGAATACATGTGATAGAAGACTCAGTGATTTACTAATACAATCAACTTTACACATGTGGAAAGGATTTGTTCATGTCTGATGTCTCATGATGTCCACAAATGCGTGCTCAGTAATTTACCAATAAAATCAAGATTCACAAATGTGAAAAATCTTTTTCTGTCTTCAGTTCTTTCTTCATAATGTTCAGAAAAGTTTTAAGACGACTACAAAAAACTGAAACAGATAACAAAATGTGTACCTCAGACTTTAAGTACTACTCAGAGTTCTACTAGCTTCAGAAGTTCTGATGACTCTGCAGTTGGAGGATGTATTCAGGGTGGAGACGTCACAGAGTACCAGAGGGTGGTGGACAGTTGCGTGGAGTAAAATGGACTAAACCATTATTAACTCAACATCAGTAAAACAAAGGAGCTGGTGATGGACTTCAGGAAATCTGGGAGTCCTGTTACATTATTTATGTCATTTATTTCTTGTCATTCCTCTATGAACCAAGTTCTCTGAAGTTGAGTCTTGGCAACTGGACTTCTTTATTGTTAAGTAGAATCAACAGGAATGGACGTGATCTCCTGAGCTACTGCAGATTATGACTATGTCGTCTTCAGGAAACTTTGTGACATCACATATTTGAGTGATTGGAGAAGAAATGAACACTGCAGAGAATGAGACTTTACACCAATCACAGCTTAAGACTAATCACATGTGGTATAGCATTTCCCATGTTTTCACACACTTTTAAACACATCATTAGCTGTGTTCACTGAACTGGAGCACTGCTGAAATTTTACTTTATCAATTATTATGTTAAAATCTATAAAGCTTTATTGAATACACTTCTTTGGAGTTGGTGTAATTTCTATTAAAATATACACATTTTTCTTTCAACATGATAAATATTACAGCCTCATGTAAATGTAAGCCAGGTTATTTTTCAGAGCTGTGATTTACACAGTCTTCCTAAACGCATCCTGAACAGGTCTCTGGGATACTGCGCACATGAAGTTTGGACACTCCCACACCTGTCCACAACTAGGACAGGTGTGGGAGCGGAGGAGGAAAGAACAGTAGAAAGTCATAAAAGTTAGGAAGAACAGATTTGACTAGACGTTTGCTGTTTAGAGTCCATAGAGCTGGAACTGACAGTGAAAAGAGTTAGAGAAGATAGCTGAATGGAAGGAGTGAGAGGAAAACCCCGACAGTTCAATTAAGCAGATTATCCTGGTGAGTTAGCTTCAAACTAGCTAATTAGCCCATGTAACTTTATTGTAGGAAAGTTAAGATGTGTGTTTTGTTCTTTTGAATACTTTTCTAGGTAAAAACCAGTCAGGATATGTGAATTTGTTGTGTTAGATGAAGTGTTTGAAATGTTTATTAACTAATTAGCCGCTAGGTTCTGCTAGCTAATTGAGGCCTACAGCTAAGCGACGGCCACGTGTTTAGCAATTATGGTAACTCCGGTAAGACATGTGACACTGTTTTATGTGTTAGAATTGATATATATGATGTTGAAATGGTTAGAGTAGATGTGTTTTTGTAAATTTGTTTAAGAAATGAAACGTGACATCTGTGTTTTATGTATATGTATGTATATTTTGATTATAGTATTGTATTTTATTTAAACATTATTGGAGACTGAAATAGGGTTTTGGACACTTTGATAATTGTTCTGCACGCTTGTGTGCAGGCTGGTTTTTTGTTTGAGGAACAGTTCTTCTGCTGTCGTGGAGCTATTGTCTTCTCGTCAGGACTCCAAGATCATCACTCCTAGGCGGTGGTAGGAACCAGATTAAAGGAGACTCACTTCGAGGGAAATTCACCCTTTCATTTTTAACAACATTCAATTGTTTATGTTGTGTTACTTATTTATCTTTTTTTTTTAGTAATTGGTCTAAAATAAGTTATTTTGTTTGTCACTGTAATTGTTACATTTTTTTAAATACATTCCTTTTGCTATTTTCATAAGTGTGTATGTGTGAATTTCTAGTGGGATGGAGGTCTTTTCACTCTTTGTAGAGTTGCTACTGCCAGTCTCCTTATCGAACCCAGTGATAAGTGAATACGGAGAACCCTAAATCTGAGTACCTGGCAGATCTCAATCACACTGTGCCCAAACTCAGTAGGAAACATAGAACAGATAATCTTAGATACTCAGTCAGGTTCAGAAGGGTAGATTTTAGATAGCCAGGGTAGGGCACAAGCCTACTAGGGGCTACATAAACACCATGTGGTTAACTGTAACCAACCAGAAGAGGGCAACAGAAACTGAAATTTTATAGACTTGGATCCAATCAGTACAAAATAACAAGTGCAGAGTCTCTGAGTTCATGTCTCTACATGTTCAATGTAAAAAGATCAAATGAATTCAGCTTGAACTGATATCTCACTAAGGAGATGTTCCAAAAACTCAAGGGCAAGAGAATGACTCGATCTTTTCCCAGGTCTGAAGGTTAGCCAGGCTAAGTAGTTTGTAAGTAGTTTGTAAGTAGTCCCACCACCTGCATCCTCACATGTTTCACACCTCCTCCAGGTGACCCTGTACTCAAAGAACCTGTTCCATCATTGGGGCTTCTGACACCTCCAGCTCTCTGCTTCACTCTCACTCTACTTCCTGTCTGTCTGGAGTCCACTGATGCTTCTTTTAGGTCACATGAGCCTCTGTACTTCGTGGGTTCCCTGGTTCACAGAACTTTGAACTCCTCAGTCTCTGAAAGAGAGCTGTGACACGTTGGTGTTCCTACAAACAGCTGTCATTGTCTGCAGCACAGTTTAACTGGTTCAGTTATACAAGAAGAGCACAGTGAGATGTCAGTTACACTTTTCATTTATCACCTAACATTCCTCATCTGTCCGCGTGTCACTATTTCAATTCAATTCAATTCAATTTTATTTGTAGAGCGCTTTTTACAATTGACATTGTCACAAAGCAGCTTTACACAACCAAAGAACAGTACATGAACAGTGTATGTGTATGAGTCATAATAATCTGATTGTCCCTGATGAGCAAGCCGAGGGCGACAGTGGCAAGGAAAAACTCCCTGAGAAGGCCACAGGAAGAAACCTTGAGAGGAACCAGACTCAACAGGGAACCCATCCTCATATGGGTGATTACATGCTGTGTAGGCAGCAGTCCAGTATAACAGTTAATGTCTTTTAAGTTAATATGGAGTCCAGTTAGTTATTGCAGGCAGACTTGTTCCATTCATTGACTATCGAGCGTTGAGTCGAGATCTCAGAGAAACAGCTTCCGACGTCCGCCGAGGCCAAGACCGACTTCATAGTAGCTTGTGACCAATCCAGTCTCCAAACGCATCCCATAGGGCAAACAGTGGATCCAGGCGACGAGATCTCCAGCCAGAAGTTGGGCATCAGGACGAGTCAGACAGGTCCAGAGGGCAAAGGGTGGAATGACGTGTAGCTCGACAGAGAGACAGGAAGAGGGAAAAGAGAGAGGGAGAGGGAAAGAGAGAGAAGAGGAGAGATTGCAGTTAGTTGTATTCACAGTCAGATAAAGTTTGAGGTGAATGTATATTTAGTGTAGTGCAGCAGGGACTCCGGCAGGACTAATTATGACAGCCTAACTAAAAGGGTGGGTTCAGAAGGAAACACAGACATGAGGGCTCACTGGGATGTAGAGCAACCGAACACTTCACCATCAACAAACCTGAGTGATCAGTGAGAGTTGGGAAGACAGCATCTAAACATACCAGTTCACCATAATGCTCTACGTCCATGAGTCCTTCCCAGATCTATTTACTCAAATGCTTGACTAAATAGGTAGGTTTTCAGCCTAGACTTAAACACTGAGACTGTGTCTGAGTCCCGAACGCTATTTGGAAGGCTATTCCATAACTTTGGGGCTTTGTAAGAAAAAGCTCTGCCCCCAGCTGTAGTTTTCATGATACGAGGCACTGACAGGCAGCCAGCATCCTCTGATCCAAGTAGGTGTGGTGGATCATAAGACACTAGCAGTTCACTCAGATACTGAGGCGTGAGGTCTTTTAATGCTTTAAATGTCAAAAGTAGTATTTTAAAATCAATGGGAAATTTCACAGTGAGCCAATGAAGTGTAGATAAGATAGGCGAGATGTGATCGTATCTTCTGGTTCGAGTGAGGACTCTCGCTGCTGCATTCTGAACTAACTGAAGCTTGTTTATGCACCTGGTTGAACAGCCAGACAGTAAGGCAGTACAGTAGTCCAACCTAGAGGTGATGAAAGCATGGACTAATTTTTCTGCATCATTTAGTGACAAAATATTCCTTATCTTGGCAATATTTCTGAGGTGAAAGAAAGCTGTCCTGGTGATATTATCTACATGAGCTTCAAATGAAAGACTGGAATCTAGAATCACACCAAGGTCTTTGACTGTTGCACTAGATGTAACAGAAAGGCCATCTAGAGTTACAGCGTGATCTAAAATCTTGCTTCTAGCTGCAGATGATCCTATAACTAGTACTTCTGTCTTATCAGGATTTAGCAGAAGGAAGTTAATTAGCATCCAGTCTCTTATATCCTTTACACATTGCTCAACTTTATTAAGCAGTTTGATCTCATCTGGTTTTGATGAAACATATAACTGTGTGTCGTCAGCATAACAATGAAAGTTAATACCATGCTTACGGATTATGTTGCCCAGAGGAAGCATGTAGAGGGAAAAAAGCAGGGGGCCTAAAACTGAACCCTGTGGAACACCAAACTCCACTGGAGAGCATGTGGCGTAATCGCCATTTAGATCTACATACTGATAACGATCAGTCAAATAGGACCTAAGCCAGGAGAGGGCCGTTCCCCTAATTCCAACAACATTTTCTAGTCTGCGAAGGAGAATACTATGGTCAATGGTGTCAAAAGCTGCACTGAGGTCGAGTAGCACAAGCATAGAGACACCACCCTGATCAGAGGCCAATAGGAGGTCATTTACTACTTTAACAAGGGCCGTCTCTGTGCTGTGATGAGGCCTAAATCCTGACTGATAGAGTTTGTGTATGTTATTTCTATGAAGATACAAGGATAGCTGCCCAGCTACTATCTTTTCGAGAATCTTAGAGATAAAGGGGAGGTTTGATATCGGCCTGTAATTGGACAGCTGACAGGGGTCGAGATCAGGTTTCTTGATTAGCGGTTTAATAACTGCTAATTTAAAACACTTTGGGACATACCCACAGCTGAGTGAGGAATTTATGATTGTCAGCAGGGGTTCTATTATTTCTGGCACTATCTGTTTTAGAAAGTGTGTCGGTATAGGGTCTAATGTACAGGTTGAAGATTTTGCAGAAGAGATGAGTGAAATTAGTTCATTCTCTTCAAGAGGAGTAAAGTAATCTAGGTACTGATCTGCTGAGGTTAGCTCGTCACCTGCGTCAACTAAATTGTCTGGTTTTAAAGCTTGAATTTTATGCCTTATATTTACAATTTTGTTATTGAAAAAGTTCATGAAGTCCTCACTACTGCACAACGTTGTTGTGGAGATATCTGCAGTGGTCTTGTTTCTAGTTAATTTGGCTACTGTATTAAATAAAAATCTAGGGTTATTTTTGTTGTTTTCTATGAAAGTGGAGAGATACGTTGATCTAGCTGCACTAAGAGCTTTTTTATAGTTCAGGATGCTCTCCTTCCACGCTATCTGGAATACTAACAATTTAGTTTGGCGCCATTTACGTTCTAACTTTCGAGTAGTCTGTTTTAAGACGCGCGTGTCATCGTTATACCAGGGAGCAAGTTTCTTATCTCTGATGACTTTTCTTTTAACTGGAGCTACATTATCTAAGGTATAACGTAATGACGACTCGAGATATTCAGTCGCCTGGTCTAGTTCTGTGGTGTCAGACGGTGATCCAATCAAAGTTGATAACTCTGGAAGATTACTAATAAAGCTCTGTGCGGTAGTTGATGTAAATGTACGTTTAATGCGATAGCGCAGCGCTGAGTACACATTATTAATATGACACACTGTAGTTGAGACAAGATAGTGGTCTAACTTCAGACAGTGGGAGCGTAAGTAAATTTCTTATACTTAAACCAAAGGATGTTATTAAATCTAAGGTGTGACCCGCTTTATGAGTGGGTCCTACTACACACTGATCTACTCCTAGCGAGTCCAATATGGACATAAATGCTGTTCTCAGAGGGTCTTCTGGATTCTCAAAGTGAATATTAAAATCTCCAGCAATTAATGCTTTGTCTACAGAAACAACTAGGTTAGAAAGGAAATCTGCAAATTCACAAAGAAATTCAGAGTAGGGCCCTGGGGGTCTGTAAATGATAATTAGCAGGATCGGCTGAGCAGACTTTATATTTGTATCTATACTTGTTATGTTACTATAAAGACATTCAAAAGCTTTAAATTTGTGTACATGCTTTTGTACGATAGTCAGTTTATCATTATAAATAACTGCGACACCTCCTCCTCTACCAGTCAGACGAGGCTGGTGAATGTAGCTGTATCCAGGAGGAGTTGCTTCATTTAAAGCTACATACTCGTCCTGTTTAATCCAGGTTTCTGTTAAACAGAGTATATCAAACTCCTGATCTGTGATAGTTTCATTAACAGTAAGAGTTTTAGATGTAAGAGATATAATATTTAACAATCCTAACTTCAGATCAGAGGTGCTGGCTGCACAATCAGTGTGCTCTGAATTTGAGGTCTGTATGTTGTTGACTTTCTGGGTTTTTCCAGCTTTTTGTTTAGCTCGAGGAACAGACACAGTCTCAATATGTTGAACCTTGAGTGACGACTCTGTGCAGCTAGCAGACACTTGGTTTAGCCTGTTTGTCTGCTCCCTGGCCTGGACTCTGGGTAGTCAGCGACTAGCTAGGCCTGATCTTAGACTATGAGCTATACTGCAAGAAATGAGAGCAGCACCTTCCCGAGTGGGATGGACACCGTCCCGCCCTAACAGGCCAGGTTTGCCCTCAAAGGTACTCCAATTATCTATGAAGCCCACGTTGTTTTCGGAGCACCACCTGGACATCCAGCGGTTCAGCGACCATAACCTGCTGTAGGTTATGTCACCTCGTCTCATTGGGAGGGGGCCAGAGAAGATTACCACTTCGGACATCGCCTTCGCTAATTTAAACACCTCTTTAAAGTTATTCTTGGTAACCTCAGACTGACGAAGGCGTATATCGTTACCTCCGGCATGTACCACTATCTTAGAAAAGCTATGCTGTCCTAAGGCCCTAAGATTGCCTTCAATGTCCGGTACCCTGGCCCCCGGGATACACCTGACCACAGCCGCTGGAGCCCCTGAAGGTCTGGCTAATTTCACGTGTCTCATGATCGAGTCTCCTATAACCAGAGTTCTTCCAGGTTTCTCAGCGGGTGAATCACTGAGAGGGGCAAACCTGTTAGACACGTGAAGCGCGGGGGTGGTGGCTCCGGTGGGCTAGCCTTAGCCTTAGCCTTAGCCTTAGCCTTAGCCTTAGCTTTGGCTGATCGAGTATGCCGCCGAGTCGTCACCCACTCGCCCCGCTGTGAGGGCTCTAATGCCGGAGTCGGGGACTGGCTATCTCCGCCCGCGGCACCCAGACTGTCTGCTACAGAAATAAGACTACTCTCACTCTCTCTAACCCTCTCTAAAGTCTGGATGCGCTCCTCTAACGCTGATATCTTCTCCGTCAGAGTGCTAACTAACACACACCTGTCACAGGTAAAATTGTCGCTAACGACGGAGGAAGACGGTCTAAACATCCTGCACTCCACACACTGAACAAGCTGAATATTAGTCATCTTAAACGTACCTGAGTTGTAGAAATGTAGAAGAAATGTTGTGTAGAGTTTAAAAATCCTGCTGTTGCTCTCAGACGAAAAAACACGCGCGTCCTCCAAGAAGCGGAAACGGACCATTTGCAGCTTCAGTACAAACATGAGGTCAACATATTTATCCATCTATTATCTGAACTACTTTTCCTGTTAAAGGATGTAGTGTGCTACAGCCAATCCCAGCAGTCATTAGATAAGAAGAGAGGTACACCCCGGACAGGTGGTGGAAATAACAGGAATGATGAAATTTTGACTTTCAAATATTCACAGATGTACCTGATAAATTCAATCCATCCATCATCTTTACCATCTTTCCTGTTAAGGGAGAGCTGAGACTTGTTGACTGTCATTGGTCGAGAGAGAGAGAGAGTACTGTAAATTTTTCAAACCCTCTGCATCATCTTATCAGTTTAAAACATAATGAACAATTTGAAAATATAATAATTGTTTTTGTTTCTTTATGCTGCAGGTTTCATGTGAATATCTGCTTCAGTGACAGTGACATAGCTCTGCATGTCAACCCTGGATTTAGACACTATAATGACATAAGAAAGTGTTCTTGTCCTCTCACCAGGAAGGAACCTGGGGTGAAGACAACTACATCCAAAGCTTTCCCTTTGAAGAAGCAAAGGAGTTCGAGGTGTGTGTGTGTGTTTTTTTGTTTGTTTGTGTGTGTGTGTGTGTGTGTGTCTGTGTGTCTGTGTGTGTGTGTGTGTGTGTGTGTCATATTTATTCTGACCCTTCATGTGTGTCTACTGTTTTAAATCCACGTCTCATTCTTCTTCTTTTCTTTTTCTGACCTCTGTTGGAGAATGTGTGTCACTGTACCTCTGATAACTTGACCTTCATCATGTTACCACTAATTTATTAACTCATACAGATCTGTGAAAACTACATACATTTGTTTTTGATATATTTACAGGTATTTATAATGATATGATTTTGTGTTATTACGTCTCTTGTTACTCATTCTTCATTTATCTGGGATGGGATGTATTCAAGGTGGAGACATCACAGAGTACCAGAGGGTGGTGGACAGTTGTGTGGAGTAAAATGGACTAAACCATTAATAATTCAACATCAGTAAAACAAAGGAGCTGGTGATGGACTTCAGGAAATCTGGGAGTCCTGTTACATTATTTATGTCATTTATTTCTTGTTGTTCCTCTCTGGACTAAGTTCTCTGGAAGTTGAGTCTTGCCAACTGGACTTCTTTATTGTTAAGTAGAATCAACAGGAATGGACGTGATCTCCTGAGCTACTGCAGATTATGACTATGTCGTCTTCAGGAAACTTTGTGACATCACATATTTGAGTGATTGGAGAAGAAATGAACACTGCAGAGAATGAGACTTTACACCAATCACAGTTTAAGACTAATCACATGTGGTATAGCATTTCCCATTTTTCCACACACCTGTCAACACCACATTAGCTATGTTCACTGGACTGGAGCACTGCTGAAGATTAACTTTATCAATTGTTATCTTAAAAACTATAAAGCTTTATTAAATACACTTCTTTGGAGTTGGTGTAATTTCTATTAAAATAGACAAATTTGTCTTTCAACATGATAAATATTACAGCCTCATGTAAACACCATGTGGTTAACTGTAACCAATCAGAAGAGGGCAACAGAAACTGAAATTTTATAGACGTGAAACCAGTCAGTACAAAATAACAAGTGCAGAGGCTCTGAGTTCTTGTCTCTACATGTTCAATGTAAAAAGATCAAATGAATTCAGCCTGAACTGATATCTCACTAAGGAGATGTTCCAAAAACCCAAGGGCAAGAGAATGACTCGATCTTTTCCCAGGTCTGAAGGTTAGCCAGGCTAAGTAGTTTGTAAGTAGTTTGTAAGTAGTTTGTAAGTAGTCCCACCACCTGTATCCTCACATGTTTCACACCTCCTCCAGGTGACCCTGTACTCAAAGAGCCTGTTCCATCATTGGTACTTCTGACACCTCCAGCTCTCTGCTTCACTCTCACTCTACTTCCTGTCTGTCTGGAGTCCACTGATGCTTCTTTTGGGTCACATGAGCCTCTGTACTTCGTGGGTTCCCTGGTTCACAGAACTTTGAACTCCTCAGAGTCTCTGAAAGAGAGCTGTGACACGTTGGTGTTCCTACAAACAGCTGTCATTGTCTGCAGCACAGTTTAACTGGTTCAGTTATACAAGAAGAGCACAGTGAGATGTCAGTTACACTTTTCATTTATCACCTAACGTTCCTCATCTGTCGGCGTGTCACTATTTGCAGCTTCAGTACAAACATGTTTCTTTAGTTACACAACAGTTGACAGTTGAATAGATTCCAACTAATTTACATTAACTAATTTCTCCTGTAAAATGTACAGACTGGTTTGAACATGAGGAACATTGTTTACATACTTACAACACAGACATAAAGACTGATAGACACTATGTGCTAACTTTTCCTCAGTAATTTGAGGCTATGAAGGATCCATTTTAAACAGAATGAACCCTTTTAAAATATAGTAAATATCTTCATGTCTTTGTTCCTCAGCTTTGCAGTGAATATCAGTGTCAATGGAGTTCTCATGTACCTTCAATAAAACGCAACATAAGCATCAACGTAGGACCTTCAGTGAGTCTGCCAGAAACCTGGGGGTGATCACTGATCATTAGCTGAGCTTTACCGACCACATCTCCTCGGTCTCATGTTCTTGCAGATTTGCCCTTTTTAACATCAGAAAGATCCAAACTACCTTTCTTAATATACAACCCAACTCTTTGTACAGGTTGTGGTCATATCTCGTCTCAACTACTGCAATTCCCTGGCCTATGGTGTAACCAGCATGCTCTTTTAAACCCCTCCACATGATCCAGAATGCAGCAGCAGCCTGATTCAGGTGCAAATGCAAAACTAGTGAGAAAAAGTCAGGAAAGATGAGGAGAGAAAATCATCAGTGTCCTCCACCTGGAAATCCATTCCTGTTTACGGGGTCATCTTATTGTTGGCCCTCTAGTTCACCTGTTGTTCATTTCATTAACGCCAAAGCAACTGAAACTGATTAACAACCTCCTCTGCTACTTAACTTAGCAGATTAATACTTCAGAAGTTTAACTGATGTGGTGATATCATGTGAAAAACAAGTGTTCCTCTAAGAAGTGTATTATGTAACTTGGACTTTCAGGTATTCACAAATGTACCTGATAAATTAACAGAAAATATGTCGGTGAAGATTCTCAGTCATACAGGTGAAGTTCTCTGGAAGTTGAGTCTCGGCAACTGGACTTCATTTTTGTTAGGTGGAATTAACAGGAGTCTGACATTCAAATATTCACAGATGTACCTGATAATTCAATCCATCATCTTTTCCACCTTTCCTGTTAAGGAAGTGCTGAGACTTGTTGACTGTCATTGGTCCAGAGGCAGGTTACTCCCTGAGTTAGTTTCCACAGGACTGATATAAAGAGACAGACAAACATTCACACTCACTCTCATTTCTCTTCAGCTTTTATTAACGACATCTGCAAAGATGAGTAAGAGAGTAAGTATTATTTAATTTTTTATTCTGTGTATTTCTGACTCCTCAGGTAGGTGATGAGTGTTGGGTCATATTTTAAAAGTCTAACTGTCCTCTGTATCTGTATTACTGACATTAGACAGACTAGAATATTTACAGGTTCATACCTATGGAACATGATGTGATAATACCTGTGAAGGTTCTCAGTCTTCCAGGTTGTTCAGTGGCAGCTGGACTTGATTTAGTTAAAGCAGGTTCAGTTATAAGAAATATTTGATTCCAAAAATGGTGAATGTCTAAATAATTATTGGCTCCCTGACACCTGCAAATACAATATGTCAAAGATCTGACATTTGTGGTCATAAGAGGACGGAGTTACTGACAGGTGTTAGTATCACACAACAACTGACTGTATCGTCTTCTTCTGTCCACAGGTTTTGACCCTAA
The DNA here is from genome assembly GCF_900324465.2 of Anabas testudineus. Lineage (NCBI taxonomy): Eukaryota > Metazoa > Chordata > Actinopteri > Anabantiformes > Anabantidae > Anabas > Anabas testudineus. Next base: position 2,541,892 of record NC_046629.1, on the reverse strand, counting down.
TGGACGCGTCCTTTAACGTTGGAGAGACTCTGACTATTACTGGAGTTCCTAAACCGAATGCTGCACAGTGAGTGGTGATAATGTAAAACAATATTTCTGAACTGTTTCTGTAAAGTTTCAAACCCTCTGAGTCGTCTTATCAGTTTGAAACATAATGAACAATTTTAAAATATAATGAATGTTTTTATTTCTTTGTGCTTCAGGTTTAATGTGAATATCGGCTTCAGTGACAAAGACATAGCTCTGCATGTCGACGCTCGATTTAACCACTTGAATTACATAAGAAAAGTGGTCTTCAACTCTTGCCAAGGAGGAACCTGGGGAGAAGAGCAATGCGTCCAAAGCTTTCCCTTTGAAGAAGGAAAGGAGTTTGAGGTGTGTGTGTGTGTGTGTGTGTGTGTGTGTGTGTGTGTGTGTATGTGTGTGTGTGTGTGTGTGTGTGTCATATTTATTCTGACCCTTCATGTGTGTCTACTGTTTTAAATCCACGTCTCATTCTTCTTCTTTTCTTTAGTGACCTCTGTTGGAGAATGTGTGTCACTGTACCTCTGATAACTTGACCTTCATCATGTTACCACTAATTTATTAACTCATACAGATCTGTGAAAACTACAAACATTTGTTTTTGATATATTTACAGGTATTTATAATGATATAATTTTGTGTTATTACGTCTCTTGTTACTCATTCTTCATTTATCTCTCTACAGATTTCCATTGAATTCAAGTCTGCTGAGTTCTTGGTGATTTTACCAGACTAACACTGTTTTCCACTTCTCTAATCGCCTCGGTGCAGAGATCTACCCAATGATCTTTGTTAATGAAGATGTTCGCATCACAAGTTTTAAGATCAAGTAAACCTCCCAGGAATCAGTGAATTCAAATAAGTCACATAAAAATCACATATTAACGTGAATACATGTGATAGAAGACTCAGTGATTTACTAATACAATCAACTTTACACATGTGGAAAGGATTTGTTCATGTCTGATGTCTCATGATGTCCACAAATGTGTGCTCAGCAATTTACCAATAAAATCAAGATTCACAAATTTGAAAAATCATTTTCTGTCTTCAGTTCTTTCTTCTTAATGTTCAGAAAAGTTTTAAGACGACTACAACAAACTGAAACAGATAACAAAATGTGTACCTCAGACTTTAAGTACTACTCAGAGTTCTACTAGCTTCAGAAGTTCTGATGACTCTGCAGTTGTAGGATGTATTCAGGGTGGAGACATCACAGAGTACCAGAGGGTGGTGGACAGTTGTGTGGAGTAAAATGGACTAAACCATTATTAACTCGACATCAGTAAAACAAAGGAGCTGTTGATGGACTTCAGGAAATCTTGGAGTTAAATTATTTCTGTAATTTATTTTTTTGTTGTTCTTATCAATCGTTGTCTTAAAATCTATAAATCTTTATTAAATACACTTCTGTGAAGTTGCTGTATTTTCTTTTAAAATCTACTCATTTTTCTTTCTAAGTGATAAATATTACAGTCTCATGTAAACACAATGTGGTTAACTGTAACCAACCAACCAACCAGAAGAGGGCAACAGAAACTGAAATATGACAGACGTGAAACCAGTCAGTACAAAATAACAAGTGCACAGTCTCTGAGTTCCTGTCTGTAGATGTTCAATGTAAAAAGATCAAATGAATTCAGCTTGAAGCTTGAATGATCACCAACATCATTTACTGGAATTTATGGTCATTATTATCATATCAGTATGTCTGTCTTTAGCATCAGGTCATTGCCCCAAACATAGTGAACATGTAACCCTCTCCCAGTGGAACAGGAGCATGAGGGTGACTGGCTCTTATCCAAGGTCTGAAGATTAGTCCGACTAAATAATTTGTAAGTAGTTTGTAAGTAATCCCACCACCTGTATCCTCACATATTTCACACCTCCTCCAGGTGACCCTGTACTCAAAGAGCCTGTTCCATCATTGGTGCTTCTGACACCTCCAGCTCTCTGCTTCACTCTCACTCTACTTCCTGTCTGTCTGGAGTCCACTGATGCTTCTTTTGGGTCACATGAGCCTCTGTACTTCGTGGGTTCCCTGGTTCACAGAACTTTGAACTCCTCAGAGTCTCTGAAAGAGAGCTGTGAGACGTTGGTGTTCCTACAAACAGCTGTCATTGTCTGCAGCACAGTTTAACTGGTTCAGTTATACAAGAAGAGCACAGTGAGATGTCAGTGACACTTTTCATTTATCACCTAACATTCAACATGAGGTCAACATATTTATCCATCCATTATCTGAACTACTTTTCCTGTTAAGGGATGTAGTGTGCTACAGCCAATCCCAGCAGTCATTAGATAAGAAGAGAGGTACACCCCGGACAGGGGGGACATCCAGAGACAAACATTCCCACTCACATACACAGCTATGGACAGTTTAGAGTCACCAATTAATTGGACTAAACCATTATTAACTCAACATCAGTAAAACAAAGGAGCTGGTGATGGACTTCAGGACTTTATGTAGTTGTTATTTGTTGCATGTCAGTAATTAATTATCTACAAAACTGGATTTGTGTGAGCGCAGGAGGTGGAATTAACAGGAACATTTTGGTAAAAGTTCTCTGGAAATTGAGTCTCAGCAACTGGACGTAGAATTAACAGTAATCTGACATTCAAATATTCACAGATGTACCTGATAAATTCAATCCATCATCTTTACCACCTTTCCTGTTAAAGTGCTGAGACTTGTTGACTGTCATTGGTCCAGAGGCAGGTTACTCCCTGAGTTAGTTTCCACAGGACTGATATAAAGAGACAGACAAACATTCACACTCACTCTCATTTCTCTTCAGCTTTTATTAACGACATCTGCAAACATGAGAGTAAGTATTATTTCTACAACAACATTGTTGTGTTGCATTTTTTATTCTGTGTATTTTCTGACTCCTCAGGTAGGTGATGAGTGTTGGGTCATATTTTAAAAGTCTAACTGTCCTCTGTATCTGTATTACTGACATTAGACAGACTAGAATATTTACAGGTGAATGTCTAAATAATTATTGGCTCCCTGACACCTGCAAATACAATATGTCAAAGATCTGACATTTGTGGTCATAAGAGGACGGAGTTACTGACAGGTGTTAGTATCACACAACAACTGACTGTATCGTCTTCTTCTGTCCACAGGTTTTGACCCTAGAGAACGCGTCCTTTAACGTTGGAGAGACTCTGACTGTTACTGGAGTTCCTAAACCGAATGCTGCACAGTAAGTGTTGATAATGTAAAACAATATTTCTGTACTGTTTCTGTAAAGTTTCAAACCCTCTGAGTCATCTTATCAGTTTGAAACCTAATGAATAATTTTAAAATATAATGTTTTTGTTTCTTTGTGCTTCAGGTTTAATGTGAATATCTGCTCCAGTGACAGCGACATAGCTCTGCATGTCGACGCTCGATTTAACCACTTTGATGATACAAGAAAAGTGGTCTTCAACTCTTGCAAGGGAGGAACCTGGGGTAAATGGAGCTACATCCAAAGCTTTCCCTTTGAAGAAGGAAAGGAGTTCGAGGTGTGTGTGTGTGTGTGTGTGTGTGTGTGTGTGTGTGTGTGTGTGTGTGTGTGTGTGTCATATTTATTTGACCCTTCATGTGTGTCTACTGTTTTAAATCCACGTCTCATTCTTCTTCTGTTCTTTTAGTGACCTCTGTTGGAGAATGTGTGTCACTGTACCTGCAGTTGTAGGATGTATACAGGGTGGAGACATCACAGAGTACCAGAGGGTGGTGGATAGTTTTGTGGACTGCTGTGGGTTCGATGTACTGCTGCTTCAATCGGAACAATACTTGGTACTGTTGCTCCTCTAAAAAAGAAGCTAGTGAATCAGAGGAAGTTAGCTCCATAGTACAATTCACAAATCTGTAGCTTAAAGGAGAAATCAGGTAAGCTGGAAAGGAGTTGGTGTTCCACAAATAGAGATGAATATTCTAATAGTGAATTAAATTCAGTGTTGAGGCAGTTATCATCAGCATCTGCATGGATATTAAAGTCACCCACTATAATGACTTTATCTGCACTAAGAACTAAATCAGATAGAAACTTTGAGAATTCAGTTAAGAACTAAAGGAGGACAGTACACAATAACAAACAGGACTGATTCAGAGAGGCTAAGAGTGAATTCAAACTATGTTTAGTTCTTGAGTCGATTAATAAGTCTGAGTTTGTTCTAATGACAGGTACCATTTGTTATTAATATGGTTGATTTACTACTTTAACAGACTAACATTTGCACAAAATCAGATACATTAGATAAAAGAAAAACAGCATCTAATGCAGATTAATCAATGTCAAAGTACCACACGTGCAGAATAACACAGATAGATTCTGGTGTAAACATAACTGATCTTGCATTTTCAGAAGAGCTGTGTTTTAAAAAAAATGCATAAAAAACCTTTTAAATAAACTTTTGTGCAGATTCGTACAGAAAAAGAAAAAATCTTTAAGTGTTTCCAGCTTCACTTTACATTAATGCAGCAGTGGTGACATCTAGTGGTTTACAAGGACGATCATCTCTCTGGTCTCTGAACCTGGTTTGTTTCTATCTTGCAGGTACAGATGATTGGTGGGCGGGGTGGATTAAACCAGATTTATTAAATAGGAACTGGAAATTAACAGTTTGATTTTAGTGTTTAATGTTACTTTTAGCCAGAGGACAAAGAAACGCTGAGCTTCACTTTAGGATTTCAACAAGGCAGAGACAAGAGATTCATCCTGACCTTGAGCTGTGTACACTGCCTATAAAAAGTCTTCACCCCATTGGATGTTTAATAATTTTATTGACATTATAAATCAGTCATGGTCAATGAAATTAGGTGACTTTGACGAAAGAATTTCAGAAAAATACCTCATTAGTGCCGAAGTGAAAAAAGGTATCAACAAGATAATGTCATTTACCAGTGAATAAAAATGTCACGTATCTGGGGTCAGGTTCCATGGCTAGAGACAGTACACTACACAGAATATGTTTAGAATGAGCTTTATTAACATTCAAACAGTGCAGTGAAGAATTCTGCTGTCTGGAGAGTTGATCGTTGGCTGGTCGTGACACAGGGTGAATTTGGTTGTAGTAGCTGGTGAGAGATTGCGCAGAGGAGTGAATAGCAGGAGCGGCACCTTCCAAGATGGCCGACAGAGCCGGTGGCGCGTGGCGGCTAGGAGGCCGTGTTTGGAGGTCGGAACTGGGGAGTGTTGGACTGTGGCTCAATCTGCTAGCAAAAACTCTCTTCTATGTGACAGCCAAGTCCTGCGTGCTCATTTATGAAGGAATAGGAGGAGACTTTTCACTCAAGTTATCTGTTTATTTAACAATCAATTAATATAATAAATGAATATTAGAAGTCAAAATGAATAAAGCATACAGAGCTCTGGGTCTAGATCTTCCTATCCCTGACAAACAACAAGGTGTCAGTTCACGAAGTCTGAGTGTCTATCTGTCCCTGACGCAGTCCTTTTGTACAAAACAATAATTTGCATAGACATTTGTTCAATCTTCATCCTGGTTGGTCCACAGATCTGACTCCCTCGACTTTCTCATCCACTGTATCGTTTTCTGGCTCCTTGACCTTCACCATCTTCCGTCATTGGTCCAACTGTTGCTCTCCCATCCGTTGTGGAGTAGCTGAAAGAAGAAGAAGAAAAAGACGAAACAATTCTGAGATAGACACAGCTAATGTTCAGTGATTACTACGATACATCTACTTACTACATCTACTTACTTTTGTATTCGCCTTCGCGCCCTCATTAGCCACTACACTTCACTACAAAAGAGTTTGGTCATAAAGTTTATTTATGTATTTTTTATGTGTGTTTCATGTATAAATCTTATATTCACAGGCCAGGTGGTTACTTTCTATCTTATACATTTAAAATGGCCACCACTTAAGTTTGTAAGATGTGGGGGGTCAATTTAAGTTTTGAGAATTATTACACATGTAGAGTAAAAATAATTCCTATATGTTAAGTTAATTTAATGTTGAAGTGCAATAGGCTACCAAATTTTTCAAATCTAAATACCTGTGACTTTTGTGTTTTGTGCCTTTTGTACAATCGCTGTGATCAGTTGTAATGCACACATGTAAATGATAAACTGAAGCAAACTGCACGTTTTTCTTGGGAAATCTGACTTTCTTCATAACGTGTTTTATAATAGGATATTTCATTAAATAAATAAAAAAATATCCTAATGTAATTGTACTTCTTTCCACTAAAACAAAGGGGAAAACATGAATTTATTGTTATTTATAACTATGATGAGCTTTACCTCGATTTTAATGGTCCGGCCCACTTGACATCAAATTATACTGAACTAAAATGAATTTGACACCCCTGGTGTACATGTAACCCTCTCCCAGTGGAACAGGAGCAAGAGGGTGATTGGCTCTTATCCCAGGTCTGAAGGTTATCTGGGCTAAATAATTTATAGACAGCTTGGACCAGGAATCTGATGTGGTTGAAGTCTGCTTGCCACATATGTTCCAAAAAGATGTTTAACTGCAGCATGTTTTCCCATTTTATCCATTTCTTTGAGTCCCACCACCTGTATCCTCACATATTTCACATCTCCTCCAGGTGACAATGTACTTCGCAGCTTCCCTGGTTCACAGAAGTTTTAACTCCTCAGAGTCTCTGAAAGAGAGCTGTGACACGTTGGTGTTCCTACAAACAGCTGTCATTGTCTGCAGCACAGTTTAACTGGTTCAGTTATACAAGAAGAGCACAGTGAGATGTCAGTGACACTTTTCATTTATCACCTAACATTCAACATGAGGTCAACATATTTATCCATCCATTATCTGAACTACTTTTCCTGTTAAGCCAATCCCAGCAGTCATTAGATAGGAAGATAGGTACACCCCGGACAGGGAGGACATCCAGAGACAAACATTCACACTCACATACACAGCTATGGACAGTTTAGAGTCACCAATTAATTGGACTAAACCATTATTAACTCAACATCAGTAAAACAAAGGAGCTGGTGATGGACTTCAGGAAATCTGGGAGTCCTGTTACATTATTTATGTCATTTATTTCTTGTCGTTCCTCTCTGGACTAAGTTCTCTGGAAGTTGAGTCTTGCAAACTGGACTTCTTTATTGTTAAGTAGAATCAACAGGAATGGACGTGATCTCCTGAGCTACTGCAGATTATGACTATGTCGTCTTCAGGAAACTTTGTGACATCACATATTTGAGTGATTGGAGAAGATATGAACACTGCAGAGAATGAGACTTTACACCAATCACAGTTTAAGACTAATCACATGTGGTATAGCATTTCCCATGTTTTCACACACTTTTAAACACCACATTAGCTGTGTTCACTGAACTGGAGCACTGCTGAAGATTAATTTTATCAATTGTTATCTTAAAAACTATAAAGCTTTATTAATTACACTTCTGTGAAGTTGCTGTATTTTCTAATAAAATATACAAAGTTTTCTTTCTAAGTTATAAATATTACAGTCTCATGTAAACACCATATGGTTAACTGTAACCAACCAACCAGAAGAGGGCAACAGAAACTGAAATATGACAGACGTGAAACCAGTCAGAGAGACTGAGGAGGAGCTTCTTCCCACAGGTGATACAGACTCTCAACCAGCACACCACATAGTACTGACCCACTTTACACACTCATGTTTCTTGCACTCTCTTTGGACATTCGGGACAATCATCGACCCTAGTGGTCACTGCACACCTTTCATATTACTATCTATTCTATTATGCACAAGTCACTTTAAGTCTGAACACTTTACAACATACTTGCAAACCCCTGGACATTTCTATTTATACTACACTCCTTCCCACACAAAATTCCAAATTCTATATTTTTCTACATTGTTCACCTACAGTAGGTACACCCTAGTATTTTGGTATTATTTTCTTATATTTTTCTTATATTGTACATTGTACTGTACAGATATTTTATTCTTGTACAGATATTTTGTTCTTAGTCAAATCTACATCTACTTGTATAGATATTTTATTCTTTATTCTCTCATTCTTATTTTAGTTAAATCTACTTCTACTTCTTTATTATATTTTTTCCTATACAGTCTTTAATAGTCTTTTATTTTTTAAGGTCACGGGCAGTCGCCTAAGCATTTCACTGCATATCGTACTGTGTATGACTGTGTTGATATTTGTTCTCATTTGTTCCTTTAGTTGCACAACAGTTGACAACTAAATAGAATATACGTAATTTACATGACATATTTAACTCTTTATTACTTTTATTTCCCTCTGTCTCTACTTGATTTATTTCTCCTGTAAAATGTACAGACTGGTTTAAACCACTGGTTACATATCTAAAAAAACAGACAGAAAGACAGAGAGACACTACGTGCTAACTTTTCCTCAGTAATTTGAGGCCTTGAAGGATCCATTTTAAACATAATGAACCATTTTAAAATGCAGTAAATACCCCCCAGTTTACAGTTGGAAACTCGATTGTACAGGTTCCCATGAGACACAGAGGGTAAACTGTGGTAATATGAGAACTCAAAGAGATATTTGAACTTCATGTAGTTCTTCCTTGTTGCAAGTCAGTATTTAATTACCTACAAAACTGTATGTTTGTCTGTGCAGGTGGTGGAAATAACAGGAATGATGAAATTTTGACTTTCAAATATTCACAGATGTACCTGATAAATTCAATCCATCCTTTTTAAATTTAGAATACATGTGATAGAGAACTTAGTGATTTGAATGTCTGATGTCTCGTGATGTCCACAGAAGTGTGTTCAAGAATGTACCAATAAAATCAAGATTACTATTTTGAAAAAACTATTTTCTTTTTTCAGTTCTTAACTCTTTTGTTTACACATTTTCTCTCTGTGGATCACAGAGCTGCAACATTGAAGGGGGTTTTAAGACAACTCCTGTGGATCTAGTGTTTTACTCAACATCAGTGAAACAAAGGAGCTGGTGATGGAGTCCTGTCCCCCATCTCTCTATACAGGGAGGTGGAGGTTGTATCTGAGTACAAATACCTGAAAGTGTACTTCAGACAGATGAATACATTCTAACTAATGTCAAGTCAAGTCAAGAAGCTTTATTGTCATTCCAACCACATATAGCTGAAGCAGTACATAGTGAAATGAGACGTTTCTCCAGAACCATGGTGCTACATAAAACAGCAACAAGACAAACATGGAGCTGAGGACTGCTAAGTTGTCCTAGCAAAACACATAAAGTGCATCCTGTGCAACCTAGTGCAAACAGTGCAAGAACACAAAGAAAAAGTGCAGACAGACGTCAGAAAACAGTTCAAAAACAGAACACAAAGCACAAAACAGCAGCGACCAATAGCGGGCTGAGAGCTGATGTACTCCTCTCTGTACGCTGACTCGTCGTTCTTGCTGATGAGACCCACCACAGTTGTGTCATCAGCGAACTTGATGATTTGATTCGAGCCGTGCATCGCTACGCAGTCGTGTGTCAGCAGAGTGAACAGCAGTGGACTGAGCACACAGCCCTGTGGGCCCCAGTGCTCGACATGGTGGTGCTGGAGATGCTGTTCCCGATCCGGACTGACTGGGGTCCCATGATGTGCCTCATGACCAGCTCTCGAAGCACTTCATGATGATGGGTGAGTGCAACAGGGGGTAGTCATTGAGGCAGGAGACAGTAGAC